>NC_080041.1:103497865-103800761 GCF_012489685.1 Lotus japonicus | reverse complement strand
AGAGATAGGAGGTATGAGGAGAGAGGGAAGCACGTGAGTATCACGTGACCCTAATCTGAACCCATTATACCCAAACCCCTGACCTCCCTGGAACGAAGAAGGTAACGCGATTTAGATCCCTAGTGTTTCAGATTTGGGTATAATGAGTTCATATAAGGTTCATGTGAGTTCACGTGATACTCACGTGCTTCCCTCTCTCCTCAGATCTATTTTTTCTCTCCAACTAGACGTCCACGTAAGCCTCCTCCATTAAGAAATAAACGGTAGGACTAACGTTGCACACGACCAACAACGTCGGGGACCATCCATGTAATTAAATTAGGTGGGGACCAAAATCGTGACATTGGTAAACGTCGGGGACCAAAGTTGTAATTAAGCCTTTACTTATACTCGAGAATCTTTCATACACGGGAATGTTACTTTCCCAACTTCACATTCCCAGAAATATTTAGAGATGTCTATCAACCAAACGCTCCCTTATTAAATCAATTATTTAATTGATCACATAAGACATTTCTTACGATGAAAATTGAAAACAACAATAAAAAATCGGGTAATGATATATACACACCTCTTTTTTTATACACTTCATTTCCACCTATTTTTATTTCTATCTCTCTCCTCTTATCATCTATCACATCTTATACTTTCTCACTTTTACTTTTTCTTTTCTTCATATCTCTCTCTTCCTCCACCTCATTCCACCTCATTTTGAGGTGTGAATAAATAATTATTGATAAAAAATCTACACGACAACGAATGTGTTTAGAACGTCTTAGCAGACACATTAATATACATTTATATCTTTATTTCACCATTGAAATATAAATACATACAGGCCGAGTAACAAACCATGGTAAAATCTTAAAACGACACCTGGAAATCATTCAGTAGAACAAGAACAAGAACAAGAACAAGAAGAAGAAAGGAATAAATAAACCACCCAAAACAAATTGCAGGGGAGTCCCATTATTCTTTGCAGTGATTCAAGGGTAATCAGAGATCTCCTCAGATTGGCAAGACTGGCATCATGCATATCCTTACTTACTACGCGTTACTACGAGTGCATGCAGTAAGGATATTCTTTATTGAACTCAACACATGGCCTTGCTGTGTTGATTTGCATGCTGTTAAGGCAGGAACTGGCACCGTTCAGATTATTTGCTGGACAATCAACTGATTTTCGACCTGGAATTTCTGTTTTAAACTTACTGTATTTACTAACAAGCATCCCCTGCAGTTGTTGATCCATGAACAGATTAGCTTCGGCAATATCATCAGCTACTAAGCAGTGACGGCCAACGCATCCGTAGGCAGCAGCACTAGTGGTGTTTTTCTGTGACTCTTTCCCGCTCTTCCTGAAATCCGCAGCAGCAGCCATGCAATGATGGTACTTTTCAGGTACTATGAATAGTGTGATCACCAGAGCAACGAGAAACGCCGGAGAAAGGAAACCCCTCATTTTCAATCGTGATTATGAATGACAAGAGATAAAAGAAACTTTAGCTATGCTAATATTAATATCAATGAGTATGGCCAGTCACGGACACATATTAGGTCTCTGTATATAAGGATATATAAATAAGTGGATAACAAACAAGGAGTGGTTGTAAATAAAGATTCGTACACCAAGAGAATTTTGTCATAATCTGGAGGTTTGTGACTGGATAACATATCAATGAGTATGCTAATACTTGTGTGTTATTTTTTTATAAAAACTAAATGATGGGCATCTTAATCTTTTTTTATAAAAATCAACTTGATAATGTAATCCTAATTTTAGGGTTAAATATGTTTTTATGCCTAAACTAGGGGTCGCAAAATGGGCTTGGGGTCCATCTTTTTTGGCGGGTTGAGCTGAGGCTAATCTAAATTTTAAAAGTGGATCAGCCCAACCCAACCCGCATTTTGGTGGGTTAATGACGAATTGGATTGGGTCTGCCTGCCAACCAATTTTTCACTTTTTTTTAAATGTTCAAAATTTATTTCTATTTTTATTCTTTAAGTAGATTATTGTAAGGCGCGCATATATTAAAACATACCTAAACTAAAAAAAGACTGTTTTGAAAACTAGTCAATGATGACCTTCCATGGATTGACCTATATTTTTTTTTCGGTAAGCAATAAGAATTATATTGAAGGTACTTCAACCCAATACAAGAGTGATAGTTTTGCAACTCTTATTTGTAGGTAATATTTTTTCTAAAACTTTCATGACTCCTCAACATTATCTTTTATAATTGTTGGTTGACTATTATTGGCTGAAGTAAACTCTTGTTGATAATTGTAAAACACATCTAGTGATGTTAAGTGATATTAAGTGAGTGAGTATCAAAGAAAAAATGACATTTACCAATGATTTGATGTAGGTTATTGACACTTACACTTGATACTCCCTCTCTTCCAAAACTATTTAACTTTTGTGTTTTTTTTTCCAAAACTATTGTTGTTTTACAAGTCCAAAGCATTTTAACTCATCTTCTTCCATTTATACCCTCATTTAATATTATATCTATAAACTACTACCTCATATTTTCATCTATCATAATTCTCACAAATTAGTTGATCAATATCATTCTCTCTGTTTAGTATAATTCAATAATAAATAAGGGTGTTTCCGTCAAATGATAACCTCAATTGATGAACTCTTAAACTATGTGCATAACCTTAAACAACAATAGTTTTGGAACAGAGAGAGTAGTTAATACTAAGGTTATAGTTACAACTTTTAATAACAACGCACGATAAATATATTTTTGGTATTGTTATTGGTGAGACTTTCTAGTTAAACTCATAAGTCATAACCTTTAAAAACAAAGAACAAGTATAATTCTAATTTTTTCATGTACCAACATACGAAAAGTGAAAGATTTCTTAAAATTTCTCATTGCACATCTTTTTCTATTTCACTACATTTTCTAAGTTGGCTAGCCCGCCAACCCGCCGTCCCGCCACAATATGGGCTGGGTTGAGACTTTGAACCCAAATGTCAAAGTGGGCTAGCCTAACCCAACCCGCATTTCGCAAGTTAGTGACGAGTTAGGCCAGACTCGCCCCGCCAGCCCATATTGCCACCCTTACCCTAAACTATAACGGTTATTGATATTCGTTCTTGAATTAAATTTTGACTGATTTAAATTCCTTAACTTGTTAGCACATAAGGTTTTAGTTAGTGGCCGAGGCACAGTGGGTGCTTAGTCACCCCAAGTTTTAACTTTTTGTTATGGTAATGGATAAAAAAAATTCCCTTGACTTTTCTCTTGTGAACAGCACCCATAAATTTGTCTTCTTCCCATTTCTCATAACTAAGCCTCACCCACTCCCTTATAGTTCTCTTTCTTACCATGTGGGGCCTTTATAATATTTTGTTCTTTTATCATTTGATTTGTTTCATACACATACAGTACAAGTACAAGTACATAGACTTCTAAGTGTCTTTTTTTATGTGTACAAAAGGAACAACAACAAAACTTGCTCTTAGCGACAGTAAAATCAAGATCTTGGTCTTGCTACCGATTTTTCTTTTACTGCTTCAACGGGTTGCTGTTGTTGATGCTTCTGTTATTGTAAGAATGAAGAGAAACACAGAAAAAGCAGAGAAACCAAGTTGATTCCTGATTCAAGAATTTTAAGAATAGAGTCTCATGTTGGGTTTCAGAATTTTGAGCTCAATTGGAAAATTTTGAAGGATAAGTGTGTTAGATCAAGATTTGATCAGTGGTTGCATCTCTATATTTTGATGATTACAATTAAAGTTTTTGAGGATGAACAATTATGGTACTTTAACGTTTGTCTTTTATAGTTGTGACAAACAGGTTCTGATTCTGACCCAAGCCAATTCCATCAGAAGATGAAGACTCAAGAGTAACCAAAAGAGAGTTCTAAAGCTCACCATGTTCGTTCAGAACAGTAGAAAATCCTTCAGAAGTTCTGAAGATAGAAGCTCTCAAGAGGTACTGAAGAACCGGAGTCAGAAGTTCTGAAGACCAGATGTTCCAGAAGGAACGGTCCTGAAGTAGAAGACTCAAGTTCTGAAAACATGCAAGAAGTTGGCTCTGAAGACCCAAGCTATTCTAGCTCTGGCGTTCAGAAGTTCTAAGGAACTTGTCCAGAAGCAGAAGTTACAAGGTCAGATGATCCAAGCTTCCGTCTGACTCTGATCAGAAGCTTCACCAACGTCCATCTGAAGCACTCCAGATCATAAGTCAGCTGGTGAAAGGACAGGTCGCTGTCATAGTACACATCGTACTGTCATAGCCTGTCCGCCACCAACCTCGTTCAGCCTAGCAGTCTGATATTACAAGATTGCCACTCCAACGGGCAAAACCCTAGCAACGGCTACACCAATTGCCTTAGAGTATATAACGACTGAAGATAGAAGAAAGAAGCTAAGAAACTTTGCTGATAATCTTGAATTCATTCTAACCGATCTCTTAGCAATATTTCTTCACTGTTCTTAAACATCTGAGTTTACGATTAGCTTTTTAGAAGCATTTCTTGTAAACCCAAAACCTTTTACAAACACTTTGTAAAGTTCCTTAAGAGACCAAGTTTGGTCGGATCTTGAGAGGACTGAATCAAGTTTGGTTCAGTGTTTAGCTAGTCTTGAGAGGATCGGTAGATCAGCTTCTTGAGAGTATACTAGTGAGAAAATCAGTGTACTGTTAGTCACTTAGCAGGTTGCAAGTGCAGTTGTAACATTCATTGATTTTAGTGGATTGCCTTCATCAGAAGAAGGAAGAAATCACCTCCACGGGTGGACTGGATTAACTTGAGCTTTTATCTCAAGTGAACCAGGATAAAATACTTGTGTGCTCTACTTCATATTCTTCAGCACCTAGTTCTTATCTTTAAGTTTGTCAAAACTTCAAAAGGGAAAATTTTTGTTTAAAAACTCTATTCAAACCCCCCCTTTCTAGTGTTTTTCGCACCTTCAAAGTGGATATGTAATAGATGACACACGCAACTGTAGTTTTTTTCGGTTGATTCTAATTTTTTATTCTCGCCTAAATGCTTATGAGCTGATTAGCATCTCTTGTACTCAAATTAATTATATATTTCTTATGTTTATAAAAAATGATTAGTTATATATGTTTTTTTTTCACATTATTTATGTGTAGAAATTTGAAAATTTACTTATAAACTATATTCATTTAGATCTTAGTCTCCCCATTCTTAAATTCCTAACTCTGCCCCAGGTTTTAATCCCTTAAGCCATTTTGTTGATTATGTGGCATGCTGATATGTAGGTTTTTAGTGACGTGATTTTTTTTTAAATTTTTGGAAATACTCACTTGGAATATACGGAGGACTAAAATAAAATAAAAAGTAAATTTTCACCATACTCTATCATTTTCATCCTCCATCATCTTCGTCCATCTTCAACCATCAAACTTAAAAAATCCAGAAACTTTCATCTTCTTCATCTTCACCTTGATTTCCTCAATATTAACGTAATTTAACCTAGAACTTAAACACCAAACTAAATTAGAAATCCTAAATTTACCTCCAATTTCCACAATTCCCTTCATTAGAACCCACCCTAAATCTAACATCCACTTTTGTTAGAATTTTATTCTAATTTGGGCTTATATTGATTGATGTCTCTCTATTTTATTAAAGGCTTAAATGCACTTTTGGACCCCTAAGTTTATATTTTTTGCGATTGTTGACCCTGATCTTATTTTTCTACGAATGGAGACCATAATCTTTCAAAATGTTGCACCGTTTACCCTTCCGTCCAAATCCGTCAAAAACTTGACGGAACCCACTTACCTGGTCTTCCGACGGAAGGGTAAACGGTGCAACGTTTTGAAAGATTAGGGTCTCCATTCAAACTAAAAATAAGATCAGGGTCAACAATCGCAAAAAATGTAAACTTGAGGGTCCAAAAGTGTATTTAAGCCATTTTTTTTAAATCCCCTTTTATCCACGTGGAAGGCCATATCAGCGTGTTCCGTCAAGTTTTTGACGGATTTGGACGGAAGGGTAAACGGTGCAGCGTTTTGAAAGAATAGGGTTCTCATTCGTAGAAAAAAAAGATAAGGGTTGATAATCGCAAAAAGTTAAAACATGAGGGTCCAAAAGTGCATTTAAGCCTTTATTAAAATGAGTTGAATGTTACCTAATATATTTTTTTCCTTGTGAGCCTATATGTTAATGTGATCCTTATAGGCTATTTTGGGAATCACATGTGAATATAAGTTAATTGGGTTGAATCCAATAAACAAGTGTGTGAACTTCTGTGTAGGGCCTAATGGGCCTAATATCCATAATGGATGGAAATTAGGTTTTCCCTGTTTTATTAATAAAGGGCAGGATCCCCACTTGACTCTTACCGTTCTTTAACTGCTTCAGTAGTTTGTCAGAGACAAGAGATCAAGTGGAAGATCTTGTTGCTGTTGCATACAATTGTGTGCTTGCTTCCGCAAATCAAAAGAACATGTAAGATATCTTCAAAGAGAGAGGTACACAATTTATCCTAATTTCGTATGGTGTTCTAATTGCTAGTATTGATCCAGTTAATATATATTTCCTTCATGTGGTATCAGAGCAGGTTATACTATAATTAGAACACCATACGCAATTAGGATAAATTGTGTACCTCTCTCTTTGAAGATATCTTACATGTTCTTTTGATTTGCGGAAGTAAGCACACAATTGTATGCAACATCAACAAGATCTTCCACTTGATCTCTTGTCTCTGACAAACTACTCAAGCAGTTAAAGAACGGTAAGAGTCAAGTGGGGATCTTGCCCTTTATTAATAAAGCAGGGAAAACCTAATTTCCAACCATCATGGATATTAGGCCCATTAGGCCCTACACAGAAGTTCACACACTTGTTTATTGGGTTCAACCCAATTAACTTATATTCACATGTGATTCCCAAAATAAGGATCACATTAACATATAGGCTCACAAGGAAAAAATATACCAGGTAACATTCAACTCATTTTAATAAAATAGAGAGACATCAATCAATATAAGCCCAAATTAGAATAAAATTCTAACATTCTCCCACTTGGGCGATATTGATTGAGTTTTATTTATTTTTCAAATTCATTTTGAAAACGACTCTGGAGTTGAACAACTGTGGCCACACAAACAAAATCATTAGTTAAGAGTCATAAGCAAAAATAAACTATATTAAGTTTAGTTCACCCATGACCACATAACCAACAATTACATCAACATGATCATAACACAAGTATGCAGTGCAGGTACACAACATAGCATAATATGTGATCATCATCTTCATGCTACCGTGTATAGATCCACATCGTGTCTTTCCAACAAACCACAATCAATCTCACCAAGAGATTACAAACACGTTCACATGAAACATCATTTTCATATAGGAAACCAACATCTTTCAAATGAAAGATCAATGTTTTCCAACAAGAAAACATCAATATCTCCCCAAGGAGAAAATAAACATGTTTCACATTTCACATGAAACATCAACATCTCCCCCAAGGAGACAATAAATTTGTTTTATATTAAACATCGTTCCTTAAAAGGAACAAAACATCTTTTGGTTAAAGACCAATGTTTTCTCAAGAAAACATCACCATCTCCCCAAGGAGACATTAAACAAGTTTCTTAATGAAACATCATTCCTTGAAAGGAACAAACAATCTTTTAGTGAAAGATCAATGTTTTCAACGAAAACATCACCATCTCCAGATATTATAATCATACCAAGGTATTATTATTCTAACATCACAATTTATAATCGTATGCATATAACAACAAAATCATGATATCTGTGGGAGTCACAATTACATATAGATTTAATCCCAATTTCTAATCAACTCCCACTGACCCATCATATCAAGAAATCTTAAACTACATAGGTTTATGATAGTGATAAATTATCAATATCACTAAACTATCACACTTCGGAGCTAATTAAAAATAACATGATTCTATTAATCAAAATAATATGTACTCAGCTCGGAAGTATCAATCAATTGCCATAAAAATAGTTGATTAAACATCAGAGACAAAAAAAATCAAAATCGATCTTATCAATAAACTCTCACATTTCATGAAGAAATGAATAAACAATGTGCCTTGCACATCTCTCAATTAGGGACCAAAATAATTGGCTTCTCTTTGTATTCATGCTATCAAATTTCTTGCATGACACATATGAATATAATAAAATAAAATAAAACACAAGAATATGATTTAACAATATTTGATTAGCCACAATCATATTCTCTATAAACTTCAAACATATGCTTGTACAACCCAAAATGAGGAACAAGCATATTACGACTCCCACTTTTCAAGTCAATTAACATTTTCTTGCAAAGAAGAAAATTCACTTAAGTTTAAACTTAACTTTAGCATGTTCTTATGGATAAATTTTCATATCCATTATGGCAAAAGATCATCACTTTATATATTTCTACCATTGAGAAGATTTATAATCCAACTTTAAAACATCTTTACCAGATCATTTAGCAAGGAAAATCATGGTATGAAGTTGAAAGTGAACACACAATAGTCATTGGCTGATCAAATAGATAATATTTATTTAGTCAAAGGATTTAAAACTATATGAGTATAAACTCCCCTGTGGAGGAGCAAATACCATATACAACAGTTTCAGAAAATTTGACACCTGTGGGTGAAACTTTCACTGCCTCCGTAACAGGGATTCAATAAGTTTTGAACATAAGTTCTCATGTGCGTAGAACATCTACCACATACAACAGTTTTCAGAAAATTCAACTCCTGTGGGCAGATAATTTTCACTGTCACAGAATCCCATAATAAAGTTTCATGTTCCTCAAAACAACTCATATAATAAACTTCTTGTGAGGAGCCTAATGTACTATTTGATTCAAGTAACATAATCATCTTCAAGTTAGAACCACAAGTACCTTCATTAACATCAAGAACTAGTCACTGTGGTGACGATCATTCATATCCATTAAAAGCACTTTTAAAAAAAAACAAGGATGAAATTACAGTCTAAAACAATCATTCTCAACTTCATATATATGTTTCCTGAAACCATGTTTCACAAGAAACATATCAACAAACATTCAGTTAATTTGTATTAACATCACACCCTAGTGATAAAAATTATAGGAAAAATATACAACCATGTACCATTAAATGTAAGACATTGTATAAATATAGAATCATCCAATTAAATTGAATATGTAAAATTTCTGTTGCATGTCAAAATAACACAATTTTATGATCATGTTACAATTTTCTCCCTCGTCTGGAACACAATCATAAAAGTAAAATGTATCTTCTATGTCTTTAAAACAAGTAATCATGCATCACCTATATTCCTATCCAAATTATACATCAACAAAATACATTATTTCATGTCATTTTTCATGAAAAAACACCTAGCTCATAACATTGTCAAAACAAACAATTTGATTCTCATATCCATTTAAAGAATAACACTAGCATCATCAAGATATTTATATCTCCAAAACATCTCTATACACACGTCTCATAGTCCTTTATTTTTTTTAAATTGAAAGAACATATATAGAAGAAAAAAAATGATATAAACTTATACATCATATTTATTGCATATGAAAGTTCAAGAAATTTTATAACATGTGATAATAGAAAGCCTTTCACTTCAACGAGAAGTATTAACGCGGCTAATTCAATTTTTATAAGAGTTATTAGCACATTCAATTAAGAATCAAAATTAAATCAGTCACTCAGCCTTTTGCTTAATGGTACTTTCAGGGGTTAGAACAGGCTCAGTTTCACTAATTTCCATGTCAATATCTAACAAATTGAGCGTCAATTCAATATCATCATTCCACCTCTTATAATTATCTCTCGGTAATTACTCTATATAATTCACTGAGTTATTCATGGAAAAAGTCAGAAGAGTTGAAAATAAACATCAAGAAAATTATTAACATGGGCAAATTACATGTAACAACAATTACCCAAATTTTATAAAGATGACATATAATATAAACTCTCCTGTGGGCGGAGAATGTATTATACAAAATCAACAATTACAAAAATCTAACACCTGTGCGTGAGAATTTTATTGTCATGTTCATCCCACAAAATAATATGTCACCACAAATTAGTTATGAGTTAACTTCCTGTGAGTGAGGTAAAACACAATTTAACTCAAGTGACATCATATCCCAAACATATAAAAAAAACAAAAAAAAAAACAAAAACAACAGGTAACCCACTAATTTTGCAAATGGCACACTGTGGTGGGACATTTACTAAATTAGTGAAGCTCCAACAAGGATATATAGTTGCCCACAAAAAAAATTTCTTATTTAGCTCCAAAATTTTCCAAACTCAAAATTTTCAAACATGTCTTTTCACTCATATACCATATGAAAATTATATTTACTGGAGCTTTAAAAGATGAATCACGTGCATATAAGAATAAAAGAAAAATAAAAAGAAAATTCTTCCATTGGTGGATACAAGGCTAAGTAACCTAGAAAAAAAAGGAAATTCTTCCATTGGTGGATACAAGGCTAAGTAACCTTTGTCAACAATTTTATTTGACTTTATATAAGCAAAGAATTACTTGAGGGAAGTCCAAGGGTACTTCAACCCTTACACCAATTAGAGAGTAAATTGAATTTAGCATTTTAGCAAACGCACCTAAGACTATCACTTCCTCAACTATGACAGTCCATAACACTGATATTAGTCAAAATCTGGCATCATCCATGATATTTAGAGCATTCCAGCACCACAATTAATTTATCCATGAAGAAATTGAGCATGAAACATGATAAAAAAAAACTTATAACTATAAACCAGCCACGAACCAGCCCTGTGCATTATCCAATCGGTGCTCACTTAATCATTAGCTTTGCTCTAATGTTATATAATCCTTTTTTTTTTCATCAGACATAAAACACTCCATTTCATATATATATTCTTATCTTTCTATTGCAAAGAAACATAAGGCTACTGTCTTGCTCAAAATGTGAACCACGATGCAACACAGTGATTTCAAAATCACAGAAAAAATAATAATATCACAAGTAACAATAATAATAACGATAAACCCCTCTTTTTTTTTTTTGAAAGAAGAAGATATATATATATATATAAATATAATAAGAGCATCCAGTAGCAAAGAACAAGAGAAACAAAAGGGCTTAAGAAAGCCCCCAAAGTAGCAGCGAATAACAGGAAATACAGAGAACAGAAAAAGAAAGAAAAAGAACAGCCAATAACAAGAAACAGAGCAGCTGCAGGCAGAAACAAAACACCACAGGCAACACCACGGAACAGAGGCCACGACACCGCACCGAAGGATCCAAAACCAGCACATGAAGGGGAATCTCGAATGCACTTATGCACAGCACCCAACAAAACAACATGTCAAACTAGGCCGGATCCAGAACAGAAGATCTGAGTTCAAAAAACGGGGTGCTTCGATCACAGCCCTCTTTTGCTAAGGTGTCGGCAATAGTGTTAGCTTCACGGAAGATATGATAAACGCCAGTGCATGCTACTTCCGTCATGAGGCGATCAATCAAGTTCAAGTCATTAAGTAGCTTCCAAGGCCGATTCAGTTTGGACATCACCCACCCGACAACAAGGGTTGAGTCGCTCTCGACAATAATATTTTTGAACCCATGATTTTTGCAGAAGACGAGAGCCAGAAGAATGGCCTGTACTTCAGCCACATAGGCCCAAGTGCAACCCACAGAGATGGAAAATTTACCCAGGGTCGTCTCTTGAGAATCCCTCAAAACTCCACCAGCACCACTCACACCCGGGTTCCCACGGGACGAACCATCGACGTTGAATTTCAGCATCCCAGCAGGGGGAGGGGACCAATCCACCAAACGCACTTTCGGAGCTGCTGATTTGATCCTAATCTTTTCAAAGTGTTGAGAAAAATCAAAGGTTGAGAAAGGGCATTCCTTCCACCAAGCTTTGATCCACCATTGGACTCTCATGATATGAATATCCCACACGGTTTCAAAGGTGAACAGTTTCTAGTTGAAAACAAGATCATTACGGGCTCGCCAAATGGACCAGAACAAGGCATACGGGATAATTTCCCACAAAAGTGGATCAGATTTTGATCTTAGGAACTGCCATTCAGACATTAGCTCTTGAACAGAAGAAGGGATGCAAAACAGAACTTCTTCCCTTGCCAATATTGCACCCCAAAGCTGCCATATTTTATGGCAACGTAACATAAGATGATTCTCCGATTCCCCCTCCAATCCACAAATATCACAGAGGCCCCCATTCTCTATGACAATACCCCTTCTAATCAAGCTTTCTTTTACCGCTATATTGCCTTCCATTAGCTGCCAAGTGAATAGAACCACCTTCGGAGGGACTACTTTTCGGATTCTTTTGGGGACCAGCCATGAGTGTTCCCAAAAAATTCTCAATTCCACAGCAGCACAAAAACCTTTGACCGAGAACATACCATTTGGATCACCAGTCCATATTATAGAGTCCGGCCCCTCACAAGGAACAATCAAATTCATAAGCCCCAAGAGTTGCCTCTGCTGGTCAATTTCCCAATCAAACAATCGTCGACGCAAATTTAGATTCCATGACCATTTACCATTGGCATAAGAACCCACAGAGCCAAGAAAGGCATTCTTGTCTTGTGATAATGCAAAAAGACGAGGAAACCTGATGTAGATTGGTGAAGAATCTAGCCATGGATCAAGCCAAAACCTAATATTTTGACCCTCACCAACACAACAGAAACAACCCTCTTTGAACACTTTTGATATGACCGAATCAGCCTTCAGCACTTTGAATATATCTTGAGCATAAACAGATAGATGAGAAGAAGGTACCTGCATCTCATGGAGTAACATCAGCTGTGGGTTACAATTGTATTTGGCACACAAGACCTTCCTCCATAGTGCATTTCTCTCGGTCCCGAACCTCCAAAACCATTTGATTAACATGGCTTTATTTTTCCAGCTTAAAAAACCAAGACCCAAGCCTCCAAGTTGCAATCTTTTACAAATTTGAGTCCATGCAATCCACGATATTCGTCGGCCACCTTCTCTTCTTCCCCATAAAAAAGATCTCATCAATTTTTCCATATCACCAATCACCCCAACGGGGGCCAAGAATACAGCCATTTGATATATAGGGACAACACTCATTACGGATTTCAGCATCACCAATCTGCCACTCAATGACAGCCATTTAGAGCTCCATAGCCCCAATTTGCATCTCATTTTGTCCAAAACCGGTGCCCAAAAGTTTTTCCTTCGAGGGTTATCCCCCAAGGCAGCCCCCAAATAGGATATTGGCAAGGATCCTACATTGACATCCATGAGAGCAGCCAAGGAACTCAACGTGTCATTGTCTACATTGCAGCCCAAAAGCAAGGATTTCGAGTAATTCACCCTTAGACCCGAGATTGCAAGGAAAATTTCCAGAATGGCTCCAATGTTCTTAATATGTTCTGGATCACTTTTGCAGAAAATGAGTGTGTCATCCGCAAACTGAAGGTGATTAATGATCAGAGATTCACCAATTTGATAACCACAAGGGTTAGGTAAGGAGAGTAGTTTATTCAGCATGCATGAGAATCCATTGACACAAATGTTGAATAGTAGCGGGGAGAGAGGGTCCCCTTGGCGGAGGCCTTTTTCAATCTTGAAAAAATCAGTAGGAGACCCGTTTATGAGCACTGCAAGAGCCGCTGTAGAGACACATTCTTCCATCCACTTTATCCACCGAGTCCCAAAGCCCATTTCTTCAAGAAGATTCAGCAGGAAAGCCCAATTAATATTGTCATAGGCTTTAGCAAAATCCAATTTCAAAAGTACGCCACCTTCACGATTTTTCTTCATGGCATCCACAATCTCATTTGCCACTAAAATGCAATCCGCAATTTGTCTTCCTTTGGTGAAAGCAAATTGATTTTCCGATAGGATGGAGGGCATAACACCTTGAAGCCGGGTAGCTAAAACTTTGGATATTAGTTTGTATATGCTCCCAATTAGACTAATAGGGCGGAAATCGGATATGGAGGCCGGAGTAGGGAATTTTGGGATAAGAGCTATAAAGGCCGCATTGATGCCTTTAACTAGTTTTCCATGCTCATAGAAGTCATTGAAAACCTTCATTATGTCATTTTTTATCACTCCCCAGAATTCCTTATAGAAAGCAAGATTAAAACCATCCGGTCCCGGAGCTCGATTTCCATCACAAGCTTGGATGGTTGCCCAAATTTCTTCCTCTGTAAAAGCTTTTTCCAGTTCCTCCCTAGCTTAGCAAGATTGTCACACCTCAGTTTTGCAGTTACCTTTCTTCCCCCTTTGAAAAAGGATTGGAAATGGTTAAATACAGCGTGTTTGATTGCGAGGGGTGCCGTGAGCGTTTCTCCGTCGAATGATAGAGAGCTCAAGCTGCATCTAGACTCCTTCACTTTTGAAACCTTATGGAAATATTGAGAATTTTTATCCCCATAATTCAGCCATCGCACTCGAGACTTCTGAACCCACATGCTTTCTTCTTTGCGATATTCCAGCCATAAGTTATTTAGGATTTGGAGTCTATCCTTCCTCAGGTCATCAGAAGCACCCTCCCTCTCCATTCTAGATACAATCTCATGTAATTGTTCTTCCAGGGATTTAATTTTCTCTAAGCCCCAAACCCCCCCTGTTTTTCTGCCAGGTTCTAATTTTTCCCCTCAACTCCTTTAATTTGCATTGCAAGCTATACCCAGACCAGCCCTCAACCACAGTCGACGACCACCAGCTCTGAACTAGCTCTTTAAAACCAACCTCCATCAGCCAATAATTATAGAAAGAAAAAGGTTTTGGACCAAAATCCAGTGAGCCTAGGACAAGGGAGATTGCTCTATGGTCCGAAACACCCCAATCCTCTGCTGATTGGCACGCGCCACCAAAATGTAGTATAGATTCAGTATTGAGTAGCCATCTGTCTAGCTTGCTATTTAGTCCACCATTCCTGGAGCTCGTCCAAGTAAACTCTCCATTATGCAGTGGCATGTCAACTAGGGACCAGTCATCAACAAAGGATTTGAAAATAGGATCACCCAAGCAATTTAGGCCGCTCCCTTTCCGTTCTCCATCATTCAAAATTGTGTTAAAATCACCTCCTATAAGAAACTGACCTGGAACCAATTCCAGAATATCCCCAATGGCTCTGAACACAGTTTCTCTCTGGTTGTCGTCATGGGGACCATAAATGTTCCCCACAGTAAAGGAATTTCCAGTTTCCTGTTTTTTTAATCATCCAGGAAAAAAAAACGAATAAACGCACATCTCTTCTCTCTTTTCTTTTACGGATATTGTCAGTTCAAAGCCAAACCCAGTAACAACAAGTTGCCAAACAATCAAACATAACAATCGAAAGAAATCAAATTCAATTATGGAGGTAGGTTTATAATTTCTAATTTCATAAACCCTAAATACCAAATTTGATGTATCCGAAATTTTCACAATTTAAATTTCTAGGGTTCTAATCATAGTATAACCTGCTCTGATACCACATGAAGGAAATACATATTAACTGGATCAATACTAGCAATTAGAACACCATACGAAATTATGATAAATTGTGTACCTCTCTCCTTGAAGATATCTTACATGTTCTTTTGATTTGCGGAAGCAAGCACACAATTGTATGCAACAGCAACAAGATCTTCCACTTGATCTCTTGTCTCTGACAATCTACTCAAGCAGTTAAAGAACGGTAAGAGTCAAGTGGGATCCTGCCCTTTATTAATAAAACAGGGAAAACCTAATTTCCATCCATCATGGATATTAGGCCCATTAGGTCCTATCATCACGACCCACCCTCACATCCAAGCCACGACCTTATCCTCTTCCTAGAACCTTCATCATCACCCACCACCCTCACAAAATCAAGCTTCAATTTTTACCCCGTATGGCTTCAATTTTTACTCTTGCAATAAACCCAATTAGAGCGGCTGAGTCTACAAATGCAGTAAATTCCTTTTATGGTTGTTCATGCACGAGACTATGGTTGTTGAAATGAGTGCAATAATCATACTGTAAATTCCTTTTATGATTATGAATTTGACATGATTTTTTGCGAATTTAATTGGAAAAGTATTGGAACATTGTTTATCTACGCATTTATCTACAGATTTTTCTGTTGCGGAACAATTTCCTGCGAAATTACCTAAGAATTAACATGCGGAAGACATGTTGTGTAGTTTGGTTTTTTTTACACTTTAAATTACTGGAATTTAAAGTGTGCCAGTAATTACTAAAATGATTTGTGGCATATAAAACCGGACTTAAGCAGAAAAATGCCAGAGACATTTAAGGTGAATATCGATAATAACACTTGTGACATACATTAAATGCCACAATTTAACAATATCATTGTCACTAATAAAAGTTCTTTCATCCCATCCAACTCTTTATTTATTTAAAAAATGTGATTCTTTACATTAGAATATGTACTAATGTGAGTTTGAAGTTAATCCAAACACACAATGAATGGAGGCTCCCATTTATGGGTGCAAGTGGGCGAAACCGTTGGCTGGTGCATTTAGTTGGTATCACGACAAGTCAGACGGCTAAAGTTAATTTAAATAAAAAAAAGTTAGATTCAAGCTATTGAAAAGAAAAAAAAAACCAACTTGGGAGGTTTTGTATTTAAGCCGGTGGTCTGATATGGGCGAACCAAGTTATCATGTAATTGGGCTAACTCAATATTCTGTACTTAATGGGTCGGGTCACCCATAGTCTATTCGGACTAAAACCCAAGCTATAAATAAAAGGTACTACCCAATCGGTAGAGGGACCTATCATTTTACCCATTTTCTTAGTTTTTCGTTACTTCGCTTGCTCTCAGTTTGATTAGCCTAAGTCTAAGGTTCTATACCGGAACATTGGTGCCCACCGTGGGGCCGAAGGAACTTTTCCTAGGCTTCATAAGCAGAAACAATGGTGACTCGATCTGGGGCGAACGGAGAGAGGAACCAAAATCATCCTGATGGTGTTTCTCCCGATGTTCTCCAGCGGATCATGGATGATCTCAATGATCTCCGTCAACACAACCAGCAACTTCAGAATCAACTTACTGATCTCAACCAGACACATGGGCTGAGAGAGGGCGATCGAAGGATGGCGAAAACGGTGGTAGATTTCTAACCTTTCACAGAAGAAATAGCAAACACTACCGTTCCAGACAACCTGAAGACGCTGGTTTTGGATTCGTATTATGGCGATACTGATCCTAAGGATCATTTGGTGTATTTCAACACGAAGATGGTTATTGTGGGAGCATCAGATGCACTCAAATGCAAGATGCTTCCATCAACTTTCAAGAAATCGGCAATGATTTGGTTCACCACTTTACCTTCACGTTCGATTGTGAATTTCACAGAGTTATCGGCAAAGTTTTTGTCTCAATTTTCAACCAGCCGCGCCCAGAAGGTTACTCCGGCGACATTGTTTAATGTTCGTCAAGGTCCAAATGAAACCTTACAGTCGTATATGGGGCGATTCAATCAATTGTCTGTTCATTTGGAGGATAAGATGCCAGAAATTTGCATTGCAGCGTTTGAGTTAGGATTAAGGCCTGGGAGTTTGAACAGTAATTTAAGCAGAAAGCCGGTGGAGACGATGGCACAATTACGTGTGAGAGTTCAAGGATTCATAAGGGAGGAGCAAAGTGATCAAGTCAATAAGAACCGCCCGAATGCGGCGTACGCTGGACAACAACAGCAGTTTGAGGCGAAGAAAGGAGCAGTTACAGATCAGCGTTCAAAAGGATCGGCCGAACGTGGGGATAAAGGATACAATTACAGGAACCGTTATGATAACCGTTCTCAATTTAAGCATCGTGCTCAACCGTATGGGCCTCGTGGGTATGGACAATCGATGACGTGGACACAGAATCAAAATGATCGTGTAACACCATTGGCGGTTAATTTAACCGAAGCTTTACACACGTGTTTGGAGGCGAATGTAATCCGTTTTCCCCGGCAACCAAAACAACCAACAGGCAGCAATGTGGATAAGAGAAAGTGGTGTGAGTATCATAGAATCTCGGGACACGACACTGATGATTGTTTCACTTTGCGAAAGGAGATTGAGAAATTAATAAAGGCTGGATGTATGCAACACTTAGCGGGGCGAAACAATACAGATGAGGCAGAAACTTCAACAAAGCGAGATGAAAAGGGAAAGGAGATTGATAATGATGAACAGAATAAACAGTCAGATGGGAAAGCGAAGGGGCGGATTCATTCTATTTTTGGTGGATTTCGTGGTGGAGGAACTACTAATTCAGCTCGTAAGAGGTACGTTCATTCCATTAATGCTGTCTATTCTAACGATTGGGGAAGTTGGGCAACCAATCAACCCGATATAACTTTTACTGTGCGAGATTTTGAGGGAGTTCAACCTCATGAAGACGATCCAATTGTTGTAATGCTGAGAATTGCTGATTACGAAATTGAGAGGGTGCTTTTGGATCAAGGGAGCTCGGCGGACTTGATTTATGGAGATGCTTTTGAGAAATTGGGGATAATTGAATCTGATTTGTTGCCTTATGATGGTTCTTTAGTGGGTTTTTTCTGGAGAAAAGGTATTTGTTAGAGGTTATGTGGAGTTGAGGACTGTCTTTGGAGAAGGGTAAAATGCGGAGACGTTTACTATTAAGTTTTTGGTGGTGAAATGTACTTCGCCCTATAGTGTGCTCATTGGGAGGCCTTCACTCAACAGATTGGGGGCGATCATTTTCACAAGACATTTAACAGCTAAGTATCCGTTGAGCAAAGGGGGAGTTGGAATTTTAAAGGCTGATCAGATGGTCGCCAGAAAGTGTTATTCGGAGAGCTTCAAGCAGTATGGTCATATCGGAAAGAAAGCAGTGAAGGAAGGGCATCGAGTATATAAGGTGAATGTGAATCAGGCAGACGTTAGTTTGGATCCTTGCGATGGATTCATTGAGAATAAGATGACATCAGAAGAAGAAACTAAGGCGGTCCAAATTGGCGAACGAAACTTAAAAGTTGGTGTAAATTTAACTATAAGTCAAGAGGACAGGTTGGTAAAATTGTTATATGAGAATATGGATTTATTCGAATGGAGTGCAAAAGATCTTCCAGGAATCGATCCGGAATTTATTTGTCACAAATTGGCATTGAATCCTGGAGCGAAACCTATTGTTCAGTTCAAAAGAAAGATGGGCGAAGAAAAAGCAGAAGCAGTGAAGGTAGAAACCAACAAGTTATTGGAAGCTGGATTCATTAGGGAGGTTAAGTATCCAATATGGTTGGCTAATGTGGTAATGGTGAAAAAAGCTAATGGAAAGTGGCGGATGTGTACTGATTATACAGATTTGAACAAGCATTGTCCTAAGGATTTTTATCCTCTACCGAATATTGATAAGCTTGTGGATAGGGCATCTGGATTTGGAATGCTTAGCCTTATGGATGCGTATTCAGGGTATCATCAGATAAGAATGTATCAGCTAGATGAAGAGAAGACAACTTTCATGACAAACCAGGCAGATTATTGTTATCAAACTATGCCATTTGGGCTGAAGAATGCAGGAGCAACGTACCAGCGATTGATGGACAAGGTGTTTGACAAGCAAGTGGGGCGGAACATGGAGATTTATGTGGATGACATGGTGGTTAAATTCGAGGAAATGATTGCACACTGTTCTGATTTAAAGGAGGCATTTGGCGAGCTCAGGAAGCACAACATGAGACTTAATCCAGAAAAGTGTTCGTTTGGAATTCAAAGTGGAAAATTCTTGGGCTTTATGATCACAAGGAGATGTATTGAAGCGAATCCTGATAAGTGTAAGGCGGTACTTGACATGCAGAGTCCAACCTCAGTCAAAGATGTGCAGAAGTTAACAGGAAGGATAGCAGCTCTGTCCAGATTTCTTCCGTGTTCTGGAGAAAAATCAGCACCATTTTTTCAGTGTTCAAGGAAAAACAAAGCTTTCCAGTGGACTGAAGAATGTGAAAGGGCGTTTAACAGCTTGAAGGATCATTTGTCCAGCCCGCCAATTTTAGCTAAACCAATTCCAGGTATTTCATTGTCAATGTTTATTTCCATATCAGATAATGCTGTCAGTTCAGTTTTGTTGCAAGAGAATAAAGATGATTTGAGGATCATTTATTTTGTGAGTCATGCCCTCCAAGGAGCTGAGGTTAGATACCAAAAAATTGAAAAGGCTGCATTAGCTTTAATCATATCCGCCAGGAAATTAAGACCTTATTTTCAAGGCTTTCCAATTGTGGTAAAAACTGACTTACCACTTCGCCAAGTTTTGCAAAAGCCTGATCTGGCTGGAAGAATGGTTTCCTGGGCTGTTGAATTGTCAGAGTTTGGAATCACTTTTGAAAGGAAAGGTTTGGTTAAAGCACAGGTATTGGTGGATTTCGTTAATGAAATGTCTTCCAGTGAGAAAGCTATGGAAGTTGGAGAATGGAGTTTGTCTGTCGATGGTTCGTCTAATGTAAAGGGAAGTGGAGCCGGAATAATTTTAGAAGGACCAGGAGGCGTGACAGTTGAACAATCACTTAAGTTTGACTTCAAAGCAAGTAATAACCAGGCAGAGTATGAAGCTATAATTGCAGGTTTGAAGTTGGCAATCGAAATGGGCATTAAGAGCCTTATGATCAAGACAGATTCTCAGATAGTCTCCAGGCAGATTCAGGGCGAATATCAAGTGAAGGATGCACAGTTGGCTAGATATTTATTGAAAGCACAAGGATTGATAAAACAGATGGACAAAGTACAAATTAATTATGTTCCGAGGGAGGAGAATACAAGGGCTGATATTCTGTCTAAGTTAGCAAGCACCAAGAAGCCAGGAAACAATAAGTCAGTCATCCAGGAGATTTTGAACAGCCCAAGTATTGAGGAAGATGAGACAATAATGATGCTAACTGTAGTGGATTCAGATTGGATGGGGCGAATCAAAAAGTGTTTGGAAGCAGAGGGTTCTGATTTGATGAAGTTTTCTAAAGATCAGATTCGTGAAGCAAGTCATTATACACTTCTTGGTGATCAATTGTATAGGAGAGGGGTCGGAATTCCTTTGCTGAGATGTGTTTCTAAAGATGAGGCGGAAAGAATTATGTTTGAGGTTCATGAGGGTGTATGTGCAAGCCATGTAGGAGGCAGATCTTTAGCGGCGAAAGTGCTCAGAGCTGGATTCTTTTGGCCAACTCTGAGAGGGGATTGTATGGACTATGCGAAGAAGTGTGAGAAATGTCAAGTTTATGCTGATTTACATAGAGCACCTCCTGAAGTGTTAAGTTCCATGAGTTCTTCTTGGCTTTTTGCTATGTGGGGTGTTGACATTTTGGGACCTTTCACTCCTGTAGGAGCTCAGAGAAGGTTTCTTTTAGTAGCAGTTGATTATTTTTCCAAGTGGATAGAAGAGGAGTCTATGGCTAAGATTACAGCAGAGAAAGTTAAAAAGTTCTATTGGAGGAAGATCATCTGCAGATTTGGCGTTCCAGCAACAGTGGTATCTGATAATGGGACACAGTTTACAAGCAGAATGGTCAGAGATTTTTGTGCTGAAATGGGAATTGAGATGCGATTTGCCTCTGTTGAGCATCCACAATCTAATGGTCAAGTGGACGCGGCGAATAAAGTTATTTTGAATGGCAATAAGAAACGGTTGGGTGAAGCGAAGGGACTCTGGGCTGACGAGTTACTCACAGTGATATGGGCTTACAATACAACACCACAATCCACCACAGGCGAAACGCCATTCAAGCTCGTATACGGGGACGATGCAATGATTCCAGTGGAAGTCCAAGATGTGACTTTCAGGGTAGCAACATATGATGAGGGTCAGAATCAGGAAAACAGGCTGATAGATTTGAATTTGGCTGAAGAGGTGATGGCAGAGGTTCGCCTGAGGCAGGCTGTGGTAAAACAGAGATCAGAAAGGCGGTACAACACTAGAGTGGTCCCAAGACACATGCAGGTTGGCGATTTGGTTTTGCGCAGAAAGGCAAAGGGTCCGAAAGATTCAAAACTGTCACCTTACTGGGAGGGTCCTTACAGAATCTTACGTGATTTGGGTCAAGGAGCGTACCATTTGGAAGAATTATCTGGGCGAAGGGTTCCAAGGGCTTGGAATGCACAGCATCTCCGTTATTATTACAGTTGATTCGCCATCTATGTCCTATGAAGTTTGTTTGTCTGTTTAAGTTTATAGCAGTATGTTGTGTTCAAGACTACGTTTATTTTCCATGTGTTGTTTAAGACTACGTTATGTGTGTAAGACTTAGTGGGATGCACTCTTTTCTCTACCCTAGGCGGGAGAGTTTTTAACGAGGCATCACATATTAATGAATAACAGGTATGCACTCTTTTCTCTACCCCAGGCGGGAGAGTTTTTAAAGAGGCGTAACCTTTAAAAATGTTCATGTGTGCAACATTTTTATTTTGTTTTCTTGATTGGAAACATATCAACTTAGATCTATCAATTGAGCGATGCCAGGCAATTGAGAAAGAGTAAGACTCTTAAAGCTAGAGCATTTGACCACGAATTCATAAGCACAGCCTTGATTGGTTTAAGCTTACCCAATTCAAGCACAAGTCTCCACGCGAGCAAAACGATTGAATCAAAATGGAAATTTTTGATTCAGCATATAACTACGTTCAAAATGGAAAATTTTGACTAAGTTAAAATTACAAAGGCCTTATGATTCCAATAGAAGTTGATTGATCAAAGATTTCACTGGAAATTTAATAAAATTGCTAAAGTTGCTTATGCAATTTTCCGCTATGCATAACGATATATGAGGGCGAAGTAAATCAAACGATTTATCATGATCTTGAAGTTATATGACTTTCCAGTCAACAGTGGTTTGAGAGAAGAAAGTCAAAGCAAGTCCAAAAATAAAGGTTAGTGAATTGCAGTACTTTTGGTTCAATATTGGTTTAGTAAATAGCCTTGAAATGTGGCAAGTAACTTAGAATGTTTTATGTTTTCATGTGTTCAAGTATCAGAATAATGTTTTCTGCTAAGTTGAAAGATGAAATAAAGTTTAGACTTTGGATTCAATTAAAAATATTAAGATGAAAGTCGAAAGAAGTAAGGTAATAAAAGGGAAAAACATATTTCATTAATTAACGGGCGGAGCATTACATAGGGGGTCATAAGAATTACACATCAAGCAAAGTACTAAGGGCTGAAACAAACAAGCAAGAAACTTAAATACTAAAACATTTAAAGACTTAGATATCTAAAACACTTAAGTTTAAGATGTTTCTCCTTCGCCTTCTTTTCCTTGAGTGTCGCCCCCATTGTTCTTTTCTTCTTCATTCTTGTCTTCTTCTTCTTCCTCTTCCCCTTCGGCATTATCGGGACTAATCAATTTGCCATCAACAATCCTTGCATAAGGATCGGAACCAACAAGATTGATAGAAATTTCAGGATTAAGAAGAAGGATTTGTTCTTTAGCCTTGGCAAAACCAACCTCAAGTTGGTCAAGTACAGAGTTCTTCAGTTCTGAAATCTCAAAGTGTAGTTTGGAGTTTTCAGTTTTCAATTCAGAGTTTGCAGAGGTCAATTCTGTAATTTCCGCCTTAGCTTTCACGATTTCTTCACTTTGGGATCGATGAGTAGTTTGCATTTCTTCCAGATTCTTTTTTAGATTCACCTTCTCTGAGGTCAGATCTGCAACTTTCTTCTCGTTAACTTTGTTAGCATTGTCCACGAGTTTCATTGTGGCTTTCAACTTGTTGATTTCCTTTTCCTTTTCTTCAAGTTGTTTGGCAGCAGAAATCCCATCAAAACCGGCAGTTTAAAGATCCACCATTTTGGAAATGGCGGCGATTTCCAAACCCTTAGTCATAATGGCCTGACAAGCTTCTTTAAGCCCAATTTTTCTCATTTTCTCTCGGTCCGCCTCGAAGAATAGGTTAGTCTCCACCAGGGTGTTGAAGTCAATCTTAGAATCCCACAGCGAAGTGACTTCTTCAGAAGTCAGTTCTTCAAACTCCTTAAGCAAGTTTTTCCATGACGAAGGCAGGGCACTTGTGGTACAATTTTTGTTGGCAGCATTTGGGGAATTGGTTTTCACCATAAATTTCTCCATGGAGGATTGGTTGACATTCTTTCCTTTGTTTGGGTCTGACATGTCAGTTTTCCTCTTTTTCTTTTGTGGGCGATTGGATTCAGTGCCCTAGTGACTTCCATCAGTTTCAGTCAAAGCTTTGGCTGGGTTTCTTTTCTCCCTGGCCGCCTGTTGCTTGCGGCGAAAACGCAAAAGATCTTCATCTGAAAGGCGAGTCATGTTCGCTGAAACAGAAAAGGAGTATAAGGCATGGAAATAGAAAATGAAATGCGTATGAGCAAAATTCAAGCATATTACCTATATACGCGCCCAGTTTATTTTCAAAATGGGCATCGAGAAATTCAGTGAGATTCAAGTCAATAGTAGATAAAAACTTGCAATCCACCATTTCTTCGGGGGTCAGTGAATCATCAGGAAGTTTGATCACGGCTTCAAATCGGTTAGTCCAGTAAAAGGGAAACTTTGGTTTTCCGTCGTCAAAGTAGAAAACATCTTTGCATTTATCGGTTTCATTTAGCCTCAAGAATTTCCCTTTAAAATGCTTATAGTGGCTTCTAAATAGAGTAAATAGACCTTTTCCCCTAGCAGCAGCTAAAGAGAGATATTCCCCTTTAACACTCCTACCACTAGTTTCAAAAAAATAGAAAAATTTGTTGCTGGTGGGCTCTATGCCTAAGTTTTGGCAGAGGAGTTCGAATGCTCTAATGTAAGCCCAACTATTACAGTGAAGTTGAGTGGGCGCAACATTTAGAAGGGTAAGGATATAACAGGTAAAGTATGATAGAGGAAGTTTACACTTAAGGTCAGAAAAAATGTTTTCAAAGAAGTAAGTGTGATTTCTTCCTTTATCCTCACTTTGGCCAAAGCAGCAAGGCTCGTCAGGAGCGCAAGGAACAATGTCAAGATAAACGTCTTGACCATCAGTGCGAAAAGTCTTGGAAGTGATTAAGTCCATTACCGTTTTAGTACTGCAAAATTTTGAAAACCTAGCTTTAACTTTACTAGAAACCCATAAATCAAGAGCAAGGGGAGGAAGATTAGAGGCTTTAGGAGTTCTACGGGTACGTTTAGCATCCATTTTTGGGGAAAATCCTGAAATTATAAGAGATTATGGTCATGACATGTGGGTTTTATTAAGTTGATTTTCGTGTGCAAGCTCTTTTTAGGAAGAATGGTGTAAAAGTATGATTTAAAGAAAGGATGGAGAAAAGGAAGAAAAATCACGCATGGAAAGTAAGGAAGAAAAGTAAGTTACCAGGAAAAAGTGGAGGAGGTGGATGGATCTTCAAGGAAGGAATCTCTGGAGGTGATGTGATTTTGAAAATTTCTAGAAGATGAGAAAGAGTAAGAGTAAACTTGTGTGAAATTTGAGGGAAAGATGAAGGTAAATGGGAGAATAGGGTACATGGAATTTATAGCAGAGTGAAAACGGAGAGTGAAAATGTGAGAGAAAGCGCGTATTTGGGGTGGAATCACGCGTCGTTCTGAGCCACACATTCAAACGTTTTGAATTCATGGATCGGCGCGCCTTTAAGAATGTTAAATGGTAAAAACAGAGGACGCGACGTTTGATTTTAGGTTGTGTTGCTTTAGAGTTTTTCTTTCTTTTGTTAGTGAGTTTTAAATGAATAATGGGATGCAATGATGAGGGTGACAAATGTTACCGTGTCGAGGTTTAATGTCGCTGTGAGTTTCAAAGTATATTTATTGTGCAGATATAGTAGGATGGTTATAGCAGGTAATGATGATTCAGAGTGCACCATGACGCACAGTAGATATGAAATGAACGAAATGACGTTTTGATCAGAAGCACATGGGAGAGAGGAAAGAAAAGTTGAAAATTCTTGGTGTCGTTAATACTTGCATATTATTTAATTTAACTTATCTGTCATTATATCCAGGCGAATCACTTATTTGCAGGTGGGTTAGAGCAAAAGATCGCCCTGACTATTGCTTGAGTTTATTATTCTGTTGATTGTGTGTAACCATTTACATCCACATTGGAGCCTGCGCGCCCATATCATTTTTATCGTCGAATCATTGTGGGCTTATATAAGACACTTTCGCCTTATTTCTAAGTCTTAGTGTCTTGTGGACTTGTGGTCTAATATGGGCGAACCAAGTTATCATGTAATTGAGCTAACTCAATATTCTGTACTTAATGGGCCGGGTCACCCATAGTCTATTCGGACTAAAACCCAAGCTATAAATAAAAGGCACTACCCAAGCGATAGAGGGACCTATCATTTTACCCATTTTCTTAGCTTTTCGTTACTTCGCTTGCTCTCAGTTTGATTAGCCTAAGTCTAAGGTTCTATACCGG
Organism: Lotus japonicus; assembly: GCF_012489685.1. Classification (NCBI taxonomy): domain Eukaryota; kingdom Viridiplantae; phylum Streptophyta; class Magnoliopsida; order Fabales; family Fabaceae; genus Lotus; species Lotus japonicus. The sequence goes on along the minus strand of NC_080041.1, from coordinate 103,774,381 downwards.
AACAACCGGGTTGTTTGGTTAGGTGTTGGTCTTGTTGATTCTTTGGGCTTTTCTGAGGATGGTTGTATATGCTTATCAATTTCCTCATCTATATACATATTTTTCTTTTGGAAAAAGAAAAAAAAAACAAACTCCATCAGGTAATAATGAGATAGGAAAGTGGGAGAATGTTGTTTGAAGGTGGAATATGGTTTGGAGAAGGGATTATTCGGATGGGAAAACATCATTTTTTTAAATCTTTATTGAGGTTATAAACAGTGGCATAGCCAAACTTCTGAAGAGGGTGGTGCTAAGGCAAAAGAGGGTGTGATGTTGTACATGTATAATTTTAATATTGGTAAAAAATATATAATATTTTGTAAAGAAAAATAAAATTTTAGGAGTGACTATAGCATGGTCAAGCCCACTGGTTCCACCACGGGCTATAAACCAAAATACTAATGATACATAGTGCTGGAAAGATGATGTATAACAGTATAAGCGAGTTTATCGCTGCATGTAATTTATGCAAATTAATTTTAGCATATAAGAATTTTATTGAAAATAACATATACTACATAATAATACATAATAATGTAATTAGTTGTAAAACATGATTGTGGATTAACTTTTAAGATCATCTACCATAGAACTAACTCGGGACTATGTTTGAAGTATTTCTTAAGAAATATGAAAACAACAATAACAAAGAATATTGTATCGCATTACTAATGTTGTTTAGAACTAGTCTTAATTAGCAGACACATTATTATAATTTATACATATCTTTATTTCACCATTGAAATAGAATTACACACCGACACACATGCCGAACATACCATGGTAAAATCTTAAAACGAAACCCGGAAAATCATTCTGTAGAACAAGAACAAGAAAAAGAAAGGAATATAAAAAACATGCACCCAAAACAAATTGCAGGGGAGTGCCATTATTATTTACAGTAATTCAGGGGTAATCAGAGATCTCCTCAGATTGGCAAGAGCATGCATATCCTTATTTAATTAATTACTACGCCTTAGCGTGCAAGCAGTAAGGATATTCTCTATTGCTGGAAACACATGGCCTTGCTTTGTTGATTTGATTACTGTTAAGGCAGGAACTGGCACCGTACAAATTCTTAGGTGGACAATTAACTACTTTACCTCTACTTAGTTGTCTTCGAGTTACTTGCTTATGGAAGTTAGCTGCAAGCATCCCTTGCTGTTGTTGATCCATGAACAGATTAGCTTCGGCAATATCATCAGCTACTAAGCAGTGAAGGCCAACGCATCCATAAGCAGCAGCATCGGTGGTGTTTGTCTGTGACTCTGACCCGCTCTTCCTGAAATCCCCAGCAGTAGCCATGCAATGATGGTACTTTTCAGGTACTATGAATGCTGTGATCACCAGGGCAACGAGAAACACCAGAGAAAGGAAACCCCTCATTTTCGATCGTGATGATGTATTTAGCTCACAAGAGATAATAGAAACTTTAGCTCTTTATGCCACTTAATTCTTTTTAGATCTATGCCAATACTATAATGTCAATAAGTATTTGCCAATATCACCGACACATAGTGGTTGTGAACAAGGAGTGGCTGTGAATAAAGATTCGTACACCCCCAACGAATTTAGACATTAATGTGGAGGTTTGGGACCCTGTTAAAGGCAATCTATAAAAAAGATATATACAAAACATCACTCATGTTTCTGGCGGTTTGACACTGTCAATGCATGTTTTATAGTTTTTGATAATTAGCATTATTGTATGTTGCAACGGTCATTATCGATAGCTGTTTCCCTTGGTTATTTTCTAGCCAATGGTGTTCAGAAATACTTGATTGTAGTAGTTAAAAAATCAAAAACCAACCATTTCTTTTTTTTTTTTTGAATTTAAAACCAACCATTTCTAGTTTCATTAGGATGGGGTTAAATCATTCTCATGGATAATTTAGTCAACTTCACCCATTATGCTTGAGAGCTTGTCCAATTGATTAAAAGCACTATAGTAAATGAACCAATAGTATTTAAGAGAAGTAAATTCAGAATCACACCTAATTTTTACTTGAAATAACACTAATACTTCAAGAGCTTATCTGGAAAAAAAAAAACTAATACTTCAAGAATTTTGGTTCATTCACACTCTCATTCATTGTCATTTTCACCTTTATATTCATCTTTTTCTTTTCTTCCAATCATACCACCTAAACATACTTTAACTTTCTCTTTTTTCTTCCTACGTATCCAACTCATTTCCACTAGGGAGATGAATGAAACTTTATTCTTACTTCTAAGTCTTTAACTAACATGAGAAAATAATCCCATAAAATAAGTGAGAGTACATGTTTTTCCTACACCAATTGCTCATCATGACTAACCTTATTTCACTGTTGTTTACTAGGACGCCCTTCACCGTGCACTTGGATTTCCAATCTCAGAGAACACCGTAGCTGAAACCAAAGGGTTTTCTTCTTCGGTACTGGCAGAGACTGTGGTCACCTTGCTAGTCCCAGACCCAAAATCATCACTACTAGTGAAAAGCACACCACCACTCTCATGATCACCATCACCTATAAACCGTGATAACCTTTGCTCACTTTCTATCCCCTCTTCTTGGGTCCCACCAAATCTCCTCCTCCTATCTTCCTCACTCACCACCACCAACTGCAATGCAAACTCCAAAACCCCAACCACATCACTCATCGCAGGTCGTTGATTCCCATCATCATGCAAACAACTCAATGCCATCTGGCAATAACATCTCAAACAATCATCCGAAATAGAATCCTTTAGATACGGATCCACAATCTCTTCAATCTCATAAATCCCTCCTTGTTCATAACATCTCCGAAACCAATCCACCAAACTCACCTTATTCTTCTCCAGATTACGAACCAAAGGTGGCCTCGCACTCAACACCTCAAGAAGCACCACACCAAATGAGTACACATCAGACTTGAGCGTCAATCTTTGACGCTTGTAGTACTCTGGGTCCAAATACCCAAAACTACCCTTCACCACCGTGCTAACGTGGGTCATCGACGTCCCCGTGGGGCCCACCTTTGACAACCCGAAATCTGAAACTTTAGCCACCCATTTCTCATCCAACAAGATGTTCGTGCTCTTCACGTCGCGGTGAATGATATTATGCTTTGCACCCGCGTGGAGATAGTGTAACCCCCTCGCCGCACCCAGTAAAATCTCCAGCCTCTGCTTCCACGTGAGAGGTTGGATACTATCAGAGTGATAGAGACACTCACGGAGAGTTCCGTGTTGCATGAAATCATACACGAGAATCATCTCCACACCGTCATTGCAGTAACCGATTAGTGACACCAAATGAACGTGACGAAGCTGAGAGAGCATTTCGATCTCGTTCAAGAACTCGTTCACACCTTGTTGAGAACCCGATTTAAGGCGTTTGATCGCAACTGGTGTGAACCCTCCGTCAATGTAGCCTTTGTACACGTTTCCGAACCCTCCAACACCGATGATGAAAACCTCATCGAAGTTGTTTGTTGCAGCTCTGATCTCTGCAATTGTGAAGTAGCGGCAGAGATGAGATGGAAGAGACGTCGAGCCTTCTTTCTTTGTGTCCTCCGTATCACGAGATCTTCTTCTTCGTCTCAGGAAAACTAAGACGCCCATAGCAAATGCTAGGATGAGAAATGAAACTGCAACCACAACAACCACTATTATAACTATGGTGTTGTTCGAGTTTTTGGATGGCAATAGCACTTGCTGCGGCGGAGATAGAACTGGTTGTGGTTGGGGATTGGGTCCGGCGAGATTGTTATCTGCATCATCACTGATTTTGAAAATCTCAATACCATTCAATATGACATCATGGTATCTGGTGATCATACTCTTTGGCAGTCTTCGCAGCTTGATTGAAAGATTGATTTTCTTACTCTGAGATGAAGATCCTCCTTGGGAGTACAGAGGCAGAGCATAATCCCTGTGAACAGGAACTAAGTTACTACTCGCACTCCAGACAATCACATCTGCGTTGTGCTCAGCCAAAGTGTCACCTATGAAAATCTGGAAAACTCTATCCCCAACGTTTTTGATGAGCCAATATTCAAACTCGCAGAAATGTAACCTCACCATGTAAGTAAACTCCGAGTCAACTTCAAAATTCCACGTTACGTTGTAATTCGCCGCGGCATCTGCATACTTGCCGTAGCTTCTTGCGGTTTTGTAAACATTCTCCGGTGCAGTGTAATTCGGAACAGAGTTGTGTTTGTAGTTCAGCTGAACGTTAAAGCCAGATTGATAACTGCCTGGGTATTCGTGCTCCAAGTAGCGAGGAGAATCGTTTTCCCAGTACCGGAACATGCCTGTGTCATCATGCGGTGAAATCTGGTTCTCTCCAACATTGACTCTGTAAATTGTCTCCAAAGCTTTGTGGGTATCAATTCCAGATTGGGTGCCACGACCCAACAACTTCAAATCATCACTTGGATCTGAGTCGTTGGGATCGGTGTAATAGAGGTATGGAGGCATGGACACGACCTCAATCCCGTTGATAAAAGCATAAGAAGTGGTGGTGGTTGGAGTGAAAGTCACGTTTAGCCTCTCCCCTGTTTCCACGTTGATGATGTATTCTTTGGTGACTGTCAAATAGTTATCATCATCTCTGTTGACCCAAAGTGAGGCGTTGAAGTGTTTGAGAAGGGTGAGGTTGCCAACTGTGACAGAGAAGAGGGCGTTGTTTGGTTCAAAGTTAGCATAAGTGGTTGGATAAAAATGGAGGCGAAGGAACTTGGGGCCGTTTGAGACTGGAAAAGAGTATGTGAATTTTGATTGAGAGTGGCGTACAGTGGCGAAGGGTACTTGGTCGACTGAAGAAGGGGTTGATGAAGCGCTGGATGTGACAGAGGGTTGCTCTGTTTGTGGTTCGATGAATTTGGTGTCAATGTCTCCAACCCAGTTTCTCTCAAAGAAGGTGATGCTTCCGGAGAAGCCGCAGTTGATAGCAAGATTATCAACAGGGTCGTACTCGTATGAGTTAACCTCTAGAGAGAACAACAAGAACAACAACAACAACAGTGTCATAGAGAGGGTCGTCTCTATGGGGACTCTGTTCTTTCTGAAATTCTCCATGCTTGTTTGTGTGGTGGTGAAGACAGGGAAGAAGAGTAGTGGATTCCTTGTTCGAATCTTATCTTTGATTCTTGAGGTTTACTAGAAGTTGTTGACTTGTTGTTGCACTTATTGCACGGGATATGGGAAGGAACTAGGAAGGGATGAGTACTCTGTCCTCAAGCAGTCGTCAATTTTGAAAGTGTCAAACTTTCTATTTGGCTGATGAGATAAAATCATGGAAAAAATGCTCGCACATACAAAATTCTCAGGAAAAAGTGACTTGTAAGCATACTCTATTAGCTACACAAACAAACTGAATATTCCATAAAGACACTATATTAGTTACGTGTTCATCAACTTGTAATATAATTTTAATTTTAATAAGTGGTTGTCTAAATGACTCGTGAGAAAATTTGGGTTAATTAATTCATCATGCAATCACATTAAACATAAGTGAATTGAAATTTCTATATTTGATTTATTAATTTATTTTCAACTCACTTATCTCAAATGTGATTGGATGATGAGTTATTTAACCCAAACTTTCTTATGGATCATTTAGACAACCCTTTTAATAATGATTTTAATTTAATGCACCACCATCCTCCAATAATATAACTTCCTTTTGACATGTCACAATTTTAATTAAAATTAAAAAAATCAAAACAAAATCTGAATCCAAATATTACACTTATAAATTCATTTAGTGTGTGCTTCATCTTCTCCCTCAACGTGAGTTATGATAAATACACGAGTTATGATATACACACACATCTCCACTTATTTTCCACCTTTATCCTATCTATTTCTCTCTTCTTTATCAATTAAATCACGTATCACATCTTTACTTTCTCTCTCATTTCTTCCTATCTCTCTCTTCTTCCACCTCTCCACACCTCAAAAGTGAGGTGTGAAGATATAATTATTCTATATACACATTTCTTTACTTCTTTTCCATCTTCATTTCTATTTATTTCTCTTTTCTCTATCAATCAAATCATTTATCACATCTTTTCTTTCTCTCTTCTTTCTTCCTATCTCTCTCTTCCTCCACCTCTCTACACCTCATTTTTGAGGTGTGAAGATATAATTACTCCCCTCAACCTACTTCGACTCTTCACCAGCAACTATGCCCTCTCCGACCAACTACCACAATGGCGGTCACAAGGTTTCAGCGCGGTGGTCATAGGACATTTTGAAAGTTTGTGTTTTGAACAAGGGTCACTGAATTGGATCACAACACTTCTTGATCTACTTCCATACAAACCAACCTAGAAATCTCAGCACTTCTAGAGCTACTACATTTAAAACAATTCGAATGACAATCCAAGGAAGTTTGCAAACAATCAACACTGGAGATCCCAATCAAACTATATTATCACACAGAGAAACAAGCAAGTCGAATGGACGAGGTTGGAAAAGCTGTCAAAAAATCCATAAAGTATGATGTCGAGGAAAACACCGTAGTGAAATAGTAGTAAAAAGGACATTAGTGACGGATTGTTAGATAGAGTATTATTTCGTCACTAGTTTATGAAATTGTAGTGCTTTTTCATAAAATGCATCGTAAAAGAGACTATATTTTAAAGTGCTTTATAAATAAAACACAAAATGTCTCCTTGATTATGGTACGAACAACATACCGGAACAACACCAGAACAACAGCAAGTGACCTCTTCGGTATTGTCTCAATTGAGACAGTTTCAAAACGATTTCAAATGTAACCAATAAATCCATGACACGTGTTAATTATGTTTTTTTTAACGGTCACCAAATATTTAATTTTTCAACACCAACATTTTACTAAACTAAATTTTAGTCCCAATTAATCTACATCATTATACTTTCTTCTCAAGACTATACAATTTAACCTATAACATTTAACAAATTATATTTTTTAATCTTCATCAATCAATATTTTATATTTTATTCCAAAAAATATATATTCTATTCCAAAACTATCACAAATTATGATTTAAATCCAAACTCATAAATCTTAATCAACATTTAACTTCATCACCGTATAAATTTAGTGGTTCATTTATCATTTTTATGGAATTTATGAAATAAAATATAAGGATGAAGATTAACTGGGATTAAAATATATTTTTTGTAAAATATTAACTTCAAAACACCTAATAACACATGTCATATTTGTATTGGTTAAGTATGAGACTATTTTGAAACTGTCTCAATTGAGACAGGACTATAAATAGGTCGTACCTTAGATGCAGAAACCTCAATTAAAGATATTTATTTTGGAGGAGAGTGGTTAAAGTTATAGGGTTCACTACTAAATAATAAAAAGGGGCATTACAACCGTCCGTAAAACACCTACCATGGTGCTCCTAGCTAGAGATATCAACAATTGTTGCAAGTAATTAATCACTAAGATAATTTTGAAGACTAATTAATCAAAGCCTTAATATGATCAGAATAAGTGTACACAATAGTCTCAGACTCTCAGTCAAGTGCAAAAGTATGTACTAACAGCCAAACCAATATAAAGCACTATCTATCATAGATGTGAAGATGTGAGAATGTAGTTCTTATTCCGGTTGTTCATATTTGAAAACACAAAATGACTTCTAATAATTTAGATTTTTTCATATAGGTTGGGAGCTCATATAAAACATTAAGATATATTTAATTGTGAATGACTCGAAATATAAACCTTGGCCACCCATTTCTCATCCAACAAGCTAGTTAGTAGTTCCATTGACTGAAGGTCAATGTTCATTTGCTTCATACCTAGCTTGTGGAAATAATGCACCCGGACAAGCACCTAAGCTTTTCGTGCGAATTTACACTCCAGATATTTTATTATTTATTGACAAATTCAAACAAATAAATAGTACTACTCTATTTGTCCTTAATTATAAACTAACGTTGAGACATATGATGTGTCACTAAATTAATATATAAGTTAACTATGTAAAAGCTACTATTTTTTTCCATATTTATTCTTACATTTAATACTTTTTCAATTTCAAAAACTCACTTTTAAGTAGTTCCATTGACTGAGGGTCAATGTTCATTTGCTTCATACCTAGCTTTGTGGAAATAATACACTCCCGGACAAGCACGTAAGCTTTTCGTGCGAATTTACACTCCAGATATTTTATTCTTTATTGACAAATTCAAACAAATGAATAGTACTCTATTTGTCCCTAATTATAAACTAACATTGAAACATATGATGTGTCATTAAATTAATATAAGTTAATTATGTAAAAGCTACTATTTATTTTCCATATTTGTTCTTACATTTATTACTTTTTCAATTTCAAAAACTCACTTTTAAATATGGGTAAATATAAAAGATTGTATCATTTTTAAAAAACCAATGCATTAATTAATGCTTTCTTAATAAGAGTGATTTTTTCTTTTCAAAAAAAAATTAAGAATAATTTTTACAACTTTAACTTATAATTAGGGACGGAGTTAGTAATTTCATTCGTCTGATTTTTTTAATCTTAAACCAGGTCCAATTTTGTTTTTATTTTATACGCCAATATCACCACCAGCGGGTCCAAATTATCCCCAAAATCCACTACATTATTGGGTAAAGTAGGTCAAATTTGTAAGTCCATGTCCTATTTCTATACATTATATTTTAAAGAATTTAATGGATATATAATGATAGTATAAAAGAGTTTTACACAGTGGTCTAATTTTTTTTAGGGATACACAGTCGTTTAATTAGAATTTGACAATTTATCATTTTATAATTAAATTTCAATTTAAAATAAAAAGAAATGTTAAATCCTTCAAACAATATCTTTGAATCTCCGTCTGACTTTCTGATCTGTACACGTAGCAGTACATTATTATAGGCGACTCACTAGTTAATTGCTAACTTTTTGAACTTTTTTCAATTTTCATATTTACCCTCTTTAGTTTTTTACTGCTTTTTTTTTGGTACAATGCATAAAAAGAAAAAGAGCTAAGGTCTCACGGAGGAGACTCCCAAGGCATCGGCCAACACTAGAAAATTCATGCCCACCAAGGGGTGCTCAATAACTACTAAAGGCAAATCCTGCTCCGCTCCATGCTTCGCCAAGAAGTCTGCACAAGCATTTCCTTCCCTAAGCGTGTGGTATAAGGCCACCTGCCAAGGGCGATTGAGAAGATCCTTAATATCCCAAATGAGAGAGGCAAAAGCGTGCCTCAAAGGAGGACCAGAGGATTCCAACTTAACAGCATCAAGGGAGTCAGATTGGCATTCCACTGCGCGCACACCACGGTCCCAAGCCAAAGTTAACTCATGAAATATGGCTAGTAACTCAAGATGCAAAATTGTTGGGTCATTGAAGAACTCGTAGAAACCCCCGTGCCATTGGCCAAAGCCACTACGGAAGCAACCTCCAAACCCACCCTTGCACGGATCACCCCTCACGCTCCCATCTACGTTGATCACCAAGCAGTTAGGGTCACGAGGTTGCCAACGAACCAGATGCGGGGAGGATGAAGAACCACTCTCGGAGTTAGCAATCCAACGGCTAATCTCGTCACCCATGACAGCAATATGAGAACCCAAAAACTGATCATTCAAGGTGAGATTCTCCATGCAGAACGCGTTTCTGGCGCGCCAAATCCACCAAAGAGTAGCTACTGCCATAGAGCTTGATCCATACATCAAATCACGCAGCCACCTTTGGCAGTCCATGTTGTAGAATCTTGTATCAGAGGTATCAAAACCCATCAAAATCCAGACCCTCCAAGCTGCGGGACAATCCCGGAGGCAATGAAGCACAGTCTCCTCCCCACCATTGCAGCGAACACACGCAGCAGAGGAGGCCATACCACGCTTGAACCTCCAAAAGTTAGTGGGAAGCGCATCCTGCAAAGCCAACCAGATGAGCATCATGCACTTTAAGGGGATCTTCAACCTCCAAATCCAACTCCAACTCGAGTGGGTACCAGGAAGAACACCATCGACGGCCATCCGCTGGCTAATGATCCAATTGTACCCCGTCGACGTCGAATACTCGCCACTAACATGACCTGTCCATCTAATCCCATCAGGAACATGGGAGTTAACACGGGCAGGGAACATATTAACCCTGGCAGTAAGGTCATCTGGAAGCACCGTCCACAATCGATCCAACCTCCACCTATCTCCATCCCAAACATCTTTTATTCGAGCCTCCGTGTCATGGTAATTAACGAACTGCACTAGCTGGCCCAAAGGTTGGGTTGTGCACCACGATGAAAACCAGAAAGAGGATAACTCGTCACCAATCTTGAACTCAAACCCTAGCTTCAAAACTGCAATTGTTTTCTGAAACGCTCTCTAAATTGGAGAACCCAGCTGCACCTCCGCCCCAAGGAAAGAATTAGATGGAAAATAATTAGCTTTGAGAATATGGACCCAAGGTTTGTCCTCCTCACTCAGAATCTGCCAAACATGTTTACCCAGCAATGCGATGTTGTGACCTCTAGCTTTTTGAAGTCCCAGGCCTCCAAAACGTTTAGGAAGAGCAACTTTATCCCAGCCGACCAAGTTAATACCTCTACCATCTCTGTTCTTCCACACAAAGTTTTTAATTACCGAATCTAGTTTGTCACACACACGTTGAGGCACCCAAACTTGACTCATGCAGTAGGATGACATCGCGGAAATAACTGATTGAGCTAGAGTGAGCCTCCCAGCTTTGTTGAGGAGCTTGCACTTCCAATCCGCCAAGCGAGAATTAATTCGATCAAAGATGAAATTAAAATCCTCCTTTGTAACCCGTTTCTGGAAGATAGGAAATCCCAGGTATCTACCAATGTCCACAGTAAATTGAAAACCTGCAATATTAGCAATACTAGCTTTTTTTGGTTAAAAATACCTGAGTACGCTAGAATTTTAGACTTAGCCTCATTCACCTTCAAACCAGAAGCTTTACAAAAATTATCCAACATTTCCTTTAAAAGTTTCACCTGACTCTCCTTGTCTTTAATGAAGAGAAGCACATCATCCGCGAAAAATAGGTGGGATAAGTCTGGACCATTCCGCACCGTACAAACAGGATCCCATCTTCCATCCATCACAGTAGTAGAGATGGCGGAACTAAATCTTTCCATGCAAAGCACAAACAGGTACGGGGAAAGAGGATCACCTTGTCTCAAGCCTCTCTTCGCAGAAAAGGATTGTAGCCTCTCACCATTCCACAAGATAGAGAGTTGAGAGGCTGTCACACAAAACATAATAAGTCTAACACACGTCGGTGGGAACCCGGAGGCTACCAACGTTTCCTCTAAAAAGGACCAATTCACCCGGTCATAAGCCTTCTCAAGATCCAACTTAAAGACTAGGTTTCCACTCTTCCTACGGGCTTTCTGCTGATAATACACAATCTCCTGAAGAGCTATTGCATTATCACTTGTACATCTACCCGGGATGAAGCTGCTCTGATTGGGGCTAATGATCTCATTCAAGCAAGGTCTAATTCTGTTGACCAGAATTTTAGTTATCAGTTTGTAAATCACGTTACACAAACTGATAGGTCTAAAATCTTTAAAGGAGAGGGGGCAATCAATCTTTGGAATTAGCACAATAAGAGTTTCACCAAGGGCAGGGTCAAACTGTTGTGTCTCAAACACATTCCTGATGCATTGGAAGACTTTATCACCAACCACATCCCAATAGGTTTTATAGAAAACCGCATGAAAGCCATCCGGCCCAGGAGCCTTAAAGGAACCTATATGCTGCAGAGCCATGAAAACTTCTTCCTTAGTTACCTCCCGCACAAGATTCAACACATGTTGCTCCGGGATAGTAGGCAGATTGGGGGTGATCAAACAAGAAGTATCAACATTCATAGAATCTGCAAACAAAGCTTTAAAGTACTCAATAGCACCTGTCTGAAGCGCATCAGCATCATCACACCAAGCACCATTTGGTAAATTTAGCCCCACGATTCTATTCCTCTTCCGGCGAATGACTGAGCATGGAAATAGGCCGTGTTTCTATCACCATATTTAACCCATTTCTCCCTCGACTTCTAGTACCAAAGAATCTCCTCTTGGGCAAGGATTTCACTATGCTCCTTCCTCAAAGCATCTAACCGATTGAGGAGAGCAATAGAATCAACCGTTTCAAGCCTATGCTGGAGGGAGGCCATACAATTCTCCACATGTCTCTTTCTGCGGAATATGTTCCCAAAAGTTCTCCTATTGAAATCCAAAGAATCCACTCTCACCTCATGAAGGGATTCTGGAATGGTCGGGCCACCTTTAAGCCAAGCATCATGAACCACCTCTTTGTATAAAGGGTGTCTAGTCCACGCTGCTTCGAAACGAAAGGGTCTTCCACCCCTATTCTCCATTTTCTTGCCGCACCTCAACAAGATCGCACTGTGATCCGAATGCAGTCTAGGGAGGACTTCAGCGCCCCCTTCCAGAAACGCCAAACGCCATGCCAAGGAGGCCAACGCTCTATCCAACCGCTTGTGCACAGGAAGCCGCCCTTGACAATTTCTGAACCACGTATAGCTCATACCAACAGCCCCGATATCCATCAAGTTACACACATTTAAGTTCTCCTAGAAGATCCTTGCCCTAGAAGGGGAAAAAACACCTCCCCGTTGTTCGCAATCAGCAAGGGTATGTCTCCCACGAGAACCCAAGGGTGGGTAATGACCACGGACAGACCCCGAAGGTGATCCCAGAGGAAGGTCCTATTCACCGGAATTGGGCTTGCGTACACGCCTGAACAAACCCAATGAACATTGCGCCTAGATATGTCCAAGGTGATGACCTGAGCATGGGAGCACATTACACTAATGTCGCTCACAACATCATTTCTGGCTAGCGCCTAAATGCCACCTGCATGGCCTTGCGCCTCCTCTATGCCCACTGGAGTGTATCCCAATTTCACCCAAAAATTTTGAAGACGATTAAACGGAACATGAGTTTCCAGAATAAAGCAAACTTCTGGATTATGCTTTCTCAGCAACTCCTTCATATGTCTTTTGCACACTGCATTCGCTGCACCCCGAACATTCCAAGATAGGACAGAAAAATCCGGTTGTACAATCATTAAAACAAATTTAAAGAAGAAGTGCCCTGGCATACGTAGTATCACGTCTCTGCGGCTGCCAAGACAGTGTCTTGGTTCAAACTCACACCCTCAGGTTGATTCTCCTGTTGAAAATTCATCTCATCATCCTCATCTCGTTCGCGGTCTGGTGGTCTTGTACCATGTTCAGTTCCATTCTGAGCCTTGGCCTTGAAGGCAATGTTATCAAAATCTCTGGACATGAAGTGAGAGTCATCAGCATGCAGCAATTGTGAGGCCCCTTTTGCTGCGCGCAATTGGTTACGCACCCTCTCTCCAGTATCCTTTTCCCCATTTGTCACATCACAAGTAGACCCCACATGGAAATTAGGAATTTGTCTCATTAGCTTTGTATTCAAAGCTTTCACATTCTCCTTCTCTAGTCTGGTGGGCCCTTGCTTCCTTTTTTTAATCCAGACTTTTTCTCCAAAAGATTTTTCTAGCTGGTGGTCCCCCCATTAGGCACATGTGTTTGGCCATTAAACTCCCTTTCCCCACATGCACGTGAGTCATCACACACGGCCTTCCCTTTGACATTCTTTGGCAGCGTTGACTGTCCTTTAAAATCTGATTTCCCGTGGGCCCTTGGTTTTGTAACTCCCACACCTTTTGAATTATCTCTCTCCACACTCATAGGAATTTGCTGGTTTCTAGGATTCCGTTTTTTTTTTGTAACCACCATCCAATCCCCAAGTATCTCCACCTCCTCCTCCTGCGTGCTTTTGGGATTTTCCATCACAATAGCATTATTGCTCATTAAATTCCCTGGTAACGTCTCCTAAGATCTCGCGCTCATGATTGCGTCTGTTATGGCATCCACCGACATCCCCACCTGGCTACCCGCCTCCATGGTTGAAAGCTTGCTCACGCTTTGCTCCTGCTGCTGCGGCGGCGGCCCCTCCGTCGATGGTGGCAGAGCACCGATCCCTGTCGTGCATTCCCTGGCCCTGTGTCCATAGCAGCCACAGTTAGTGCAAATGATGTGTAGCCCCTCATACACTATCTTGTGCCAAAACCCCTCAATGCAAACCTTGCTAATCACAAGCTTTGTCAAGTCGAGTTCAACACAAATCCATGCGAATTATCCCCGTTCAGCCCTCAACGTATTGCTATCAACTCGAATCGCCTTCCCCACTGCCGAGGCCACACCCAACAAGAAACTCTCATCATAGAACACCACATTGAGACCAGGGATGAGCCCTGGATTTGGCACCCCAGGGCTTAGAAATGCCACCTCACTTAAGTGTGGGAAAATACCATAATGTCCCTGCGTGTTTATTTTCGGAACAACAATATCCGTAGGCCTTCGGATTCAGGTATTCCTAAATGATTCGGAAGGAACAGTTCCGAATACTGTTAGTATTAAAACAAAACACGGTCAATCCCATTTCATTCCGAAACCTTACATTCCGAAACCCTTCTTTGTCTCTCATTTCCGAAGCTCTCACGATTTTCCCCCTCCAAACCTTTATCATCTTCGTCAACTGGAACGGGCTCCTGGAACGGTGCTCCGGTAGAGGTAAGCCTTCATCTTCTTCATCATCTAGTTGTTGTATTCAATTCAATTCGTATGTTAGGGTTTGGAATTCGAATAGTTTGGTGCGGTTTGGGGATGAGGTTGTTATTTGGGGTTTTAGGGATTTGGGGATTGTGGGGTGCGGTTTGGTTTAGGGTTTAGGGATTTATGCTGCTGAGATACCATTGTGGGGTGCGGTTTGCTTTAACTCTCAGGGATTGTGGGGTGTGGGGTGCGATTTGGTTTAACTGCTATGATGAGGAAGAAATTTTGTGGATTTTGGGGTGCCATGAGCAGTCTTGGGTTTGGTATGCTTGTTACATACATGAAACTCCAACATAGCAGTGAATATAGATAGTTTATAACTGAAGTTACATGAAACTGCTGTTACATTCAATGTTATTTTTTAGTCAATGATTCATGCTTATTGATCTAATATAGATAGTTTATAACTGAAGTATGAAGATCATTCCAACATAGCAGTGAATACACTCATTGACTTTGTTTCTGTATACCTGTCAATTGAACCAAGTTATTCTTTTCTTCCAATAACTTGGTTAGCATTAATGCATTCTTTTGCTGCTGCTCTGGCCCCTGATATTAGAAAATATGCATTTGAACCTGAAGCTTTCATGGAAGAAAAGATTTCCTGCTGCTCTGCCAACTGCTATAATTAGAACCTGAAGCTTTGTATTATTAGATTTCCTTTTAAACTAAAACTCTTTCTTTTATAATGACAATATACAAATGTTAGGGACTTATGAGATAAGGTGAAGGCAACATTACACATGCACAGAAGATATGAATGAAAGAATCTTTTTTGAACTGTCCCTCACTGTTTCCAGAACAGGAAGAACAGAGGATGAAATGCATAGAAGATAGAACCCCTGGATTTTAGAGAGATTGAGCCCTCTCCCTACTCACTACTAATTTCCTAACTTTTCCCTCTTCCTCTGGATAACAACCCAGTTAGTTACAAACTTACAACTGACAGTGTTAAAACTAAAAATTAACTTCCTTAACCTCCACAAAATTCATTTCTTTTTCATCTAGTGTTCCAGTTCTGATTTTGGATCCTTCTTTGCAAAAGCTATCTATGTAATTGCTTCTCTCACCGGTTCCATCTTTAACAACCTCTAACTACTCTAACAGTCCCAAATTAAGATTCCCTTCTCTTATATCTTAACATAATCTTGTACCTATATACAAATTATAAGTACAAGACTGCTGCACCAACAATTACAGATTCCAGTCTAAACTGACTTATAATATTATAAAATGCAGTATGTAAATATTTGGAGGGCACAAAAGAAATATAGATTCCTATCTAACGAAGTGGTATGACTATGGGTGTTTTTCTCTTTAGAAGAGTATGTCACTCCTATACAAATCTCCTTTGTACTGTATTCATTCTATTAGTTGTCTCATAACTCTATTTTCAAATTGTGGACAAAATGGAGAAAATTATGAGACTTTCTTCAGGGGTGAACCAAGGTTACCAATAGGGACTATCTTGCCTCAGTATGGTTGTACTCATTTTCATAATGGCAATGTGCTATTCCCCAATTGCTGGGTTATTGTGATAATTGTGAAGTTAATTAGTTAGTCCATTAGATAGTTAGCTAGAAGGGGATTCAAAAGTTAATTAGTTACCCTGTGAAGGAAAAAAACTTGGGTAGTATTTCATTCTCCATTTTCTTCAGATTTTTCAATTATACATCTTCATTTGTTTAGCTCTTTCTGTTAATTCTCCATGTTCTTTCTTTTGAATCCTATAGGTTATACTTATATTACTTAAGGTTTCAGATCTAATATGTGAACTGTCATAATCAATTTTGTTCCATTTCTGTTTGTTTCTTTTACTATTGATCATGTTTAAAGAAAAGTTGATCTAAATATGCTAGACATGCTTATTGATCAAGTATGTTAGACATTCTTTTTATTTACATATACTTTTACAATTATCTGATGAATATTATTTTTTAATAGATGGCTAAGAGGAAGAGCCAAGGGCGCAGGAAATCACATGTTGTTGGGAGCTCCCATGATGCCACGGAGGATGTTGAGGATCGCCACACAGCCCCGGATGATGTTGAGGATCGCCACAGACGGCTGCATGCTTCTTTTCGTAGAGTCAGAGGCAGATTTGGTGAGGACCAGGATGTTGGTGGGACACCAAATGAGGAGCGTCGAGACCCTTGTGAGATGATTCCTGAGCCTTCTCGTCAGACGACTCCCGAGCCTTCTCCGCCTTCTCGTCAGACGACCCCCGAGCCTTCTCCGCCTTCTCGTCAGATGACTCCTCAGAGTTCGGCAGAGAGTGAGCATGAGGTTGATGTGGAGCATGAGGCTGATGTGGAGCTTCAGGTTGATGTGGAGCCTGAGGTTGGTGTGGAGCTTGAGGGTGATGCTGGAGCACGACGGGATGAGGTGCCAGTCCAGACAGAGGCACCGTTTCCAGGGGGGCCTGATGATCTGTCCCTTTTGGTCCGTTACCCACATCACGTTGCGCCGTGTCTGTGGCATCATATTATAGGCACCGACCCGCGTTACCCCGATAGAGGTGTGTTGAAGTTTGCCAGCGCTGGGATGAAGCTGGCAAAGCTGACATGTGAGGGCGAGAGAGACGATATGAGCGTTGTTCGTCAGCGTGTGGAGGGGACCGGACTCTATCCGCTCTTCAGTTGCACCTATCCGGAGATAGACACACCCCTTCTATCTGCCCTCGTCGAGAGATGGCATGAGGATACCAGCAGCTTTCACATGCCATTCGGGGAGATGACCATCACCCTGGATGACGTGTCATCTATACTTCACTTGCCGATGGGTGATAGGTTTCATACTCCCGGACAGGCCAGCAGAGAACAGGCAGCGGAGACCTGTGTTCTGCTCTTAGGAGGGGTAGCCACGGACTACATCATGGAGTTTAAGGCGGTGAAGACCATTGGCTTGCGGTTCGGGTTCTTGCAGACTCTTTACACTAGGGCTCTTACTGGTTAGTTATACTGTATATTTAATTTATTTGCAACTATTATATGTGAATTAAATGATTAATGGTTTCTTTGTTGTACTTTAGAGCATCGGCATGACCATGCAGCACGGATGTGGCTACTTCACCTCCTCGGCTCGACCTTGTTTGCGAACAAGAGTGGAGGACACTACACTTCTGTCCATTGGATCGGCATGCTGCAGCACCTTGATCGGGTGTCAGAGTATGCATGGGGCGCCATTGCACTAGCTACACTGTATGATGCACTTGGTCATGCCTCACGGAGGAAGACCAAGCAGATGAGCGGTTGTTCTTCCCTCCTGGTAGCTTGGGTGTTTGAGCACTTCCCACCCACCATTATTCAGCGGATTGAGGTCCCCGAGTACACGGAGGAGCAGCCCAGAGCGTGCAGGTGGATGGAGTCACGGGCTGGGCATGCAGGACTGATGGAGAGGCGAGTTCTCTTCGATGAGATGACGGCAGAGGACGTCATATGGACACCGTATAAGGAGCACAGGAGTCACAGAGAGCTGGACGTCCGAGCTTTATACTCAGGCTACATCCGGACTCCCATCCGGGCGGCCGTGCGACCTCATCTTCCTGAGCGTGTGATGCGGCAGTTTGGGTACGTGCAGCCTATCCCGCGACACCCATCTGTTGTGATGGGCATGAGTTCTGCTGCGGAGGTCGTCGATGCAGCATACCTGAATTATGAGCCACACTTGATTCCAGAGGGGGTCCCTAGTATAGTGGATGGAGCGGCAGTAGATGATTACCTGGACTGGTACACCGGTGTATCTCACCGGTTCATCATCCCGGATGAGAGTAGGGCCGATCTCAGTGCTGTGGTAAGTGTGAACTTAATTTTCTTTATGCATTTGTGGTTTTGTGTATGCGGTTTACTAACATGTATATTGATTTATTTTCAGGCTTCTTTGCGTCGGGTCGTTGATTTGCTAGAGCAGGGACTTGAGGTCGACGACGGTCCCCCTAGAGATACACGCTCCCACACTTTATTAGAGAAGTGCCTCACTGTCATCAGAGACTTGAGCAGGACCCAGGGCGTCGCTTTCGTTGGTGTACGAGGAGGCAGAGGTCGAGGCAGAGGACGAGGCGGAGGTGGAGGTGGAGATAGAGGAGGTGGCAGAGGCGGAGGCAGAGGTCGTAGGGGTAGGGTGGGTCGTAGGGGCAAGGGACAGTGACATTATTATTATGTGTACTTTTATCGCACTATTAGTTTATACACGCTTTATTATCGGTCTGTACTTTTATCGCATTATTAGTTTGGATTTCACATTATCACGCTTTACTTGATTTGATTACATTTTTATCTCTTTTTAAATCAAGTAAAATAACACACAAAATCCAATGGGAAGTAAAATAACGCACATAATCCAATTGAAGCAAAATAACGTACATAATTCAAGGGACACAACATAGCCTACATAATCCAGGTCAAGGATTTTTTAAAGTTGCAAATAATTCAGAATTAGCCAAATAACATTAATCAATCTTCTGTAATGTCGGTGAATGTTTCTGATGGAGGTCCACAGTCACTGGAGAATACCTGTGAAAATTCACATAAATGAAAATTGAGATGTGTAAAAATCCACAATCACTTTTATTTTAATTATATGTGTAAAAAAGATTTTCTTACCTTAACTATGTTGGGCAATGTTATGTTCAGGTAACAATTAGATTTTCTAGGAGAAAACACAGCTACCTAAAAGCAAAAAAGGAAGAAATAATGTTCAACTTGTCTAAAGAAGTATAAACAATAGTCAAGTCGGTTAGAAATAATAAACCTTCTGGATAAGCATAACAGATCCAACATTTATGTCCTTCGCGAATTCGCTTTCAGTGAAAACCTTGTGATGGACACTAGCACCGACGGTGCCCGTAGGATCCTGAAACTCAAACTCATATGGCAAATCAGAGGACATTTAAATACCATGACATTGATGAAAAAGAACGCGGAAGAGAGGAAATACCTTCAGGGTAACTGACACATCGCCGAATCCGTTTGGCGTGCATGATTTTATAACTGCGACGATGAGATCGACCTTTTCTAGATGGTGAGTGATGGAACCCAGAGGAGTTGCAGATCCGCCTAATTGCAGGGCTGAAAACCAAGCATTGGAGTGAAAATCGGGATCACTGTCGTGACCGTCTTCGACGACGCGCCTAACAAATTGTTGGGTTGGAATGAGGTGTCCGTCGGTGGTGGAGCTGCGTTGAATCATGGCAGCTTGGACAACACCAGCAGGGCCGGAAATGAGAGGACGAGAACTTGCAGAAGAGTTGCCTCGGAGTTTGCAAGGGCGGATGAAGGTGGGCAAATCTTGTTCCATTCTGATTTTGAACGTTTCGTTGAAAGAATGAAAGGAGGGGATGAATACCAGAAAGCTTAAATCAAGCAAATTTATAGATGAAGGAGTAATGGGGTTGGTTGTTGTTGGTGGTTGATAGTAATTAGGTTGGCTGTGGTTGGTTGAGAGTAATGAGGTTGGTTGTGGTTGGTTGTGGATAGTAATGAGGTTGGTTGTGGTTGGTTAATGTTCGGATCCCCATAGTCCGAAGTAGTTCGGAAAGTAAATGTCCATCGTGACAACTTATGGAAGCATGGGAAGGTTTGCAACATTTCGGATCCTATAATTCCGAAATGTCTCGGAAACCTTAATGTCGAAGATGGTGTAAACTTGGGGGTGCCAAATTTAAGCATATGGCATGGAAATAGAAAGGAGACTTCCGAAACATTTCGGACTCCGTATTTCCGAACTACTTCGGACTGGAGCCTTCCGAATGGTGAAAACAAATGGGGTGGCAAGTTACCTGACTCAAATAATACGGACATTATATTTCCGAAGTAATTCGGAAACCAAAGTTCCGAAATATGCTTAACCAGCTAAAATGACAGTACCAGAAACAATGAAGGCAGAATCCACAAATTCCCATAACCAGCTACATTGCAGGGCAGAAACAGATAAAATGCACATGAGAAACAGTTTAATACTACATCATAATACTTTGAACTTCTAATTAGTGGTACATATGTCATAGATACTAATTAACAAACATTAATCCTAGTCTCAATCTTCTCCAAGGTCTATAAAGACATTCTCTTGAGGACCACCCGTAGGATCAATCCAAGCATGCAATTCTGCCGTAAATGTAGCCAAACGCGCTGCATACGGGAAGATCCATTGGTCGGTGGGTTCTTTGGCCAAAAACGGCCATTGGGGAGCTATTGTTGGCATAGGATGTCCCGGCTTTAGCTTGAGCTACATTTGAGAGTATAGCAATAAAGTTAGATAAGAACAAAGTGGCTGAGTACAAAGTATACTAATTTAACGTGACAAGCGAGTGTAAGGTACTTAACAAAAGTTATACCTGAACAAAGTGGTTGGTGACGTGACCAATTGCTATAACTGGATGTACTTCCGGTGGGGCGCCTCCTCTCAATGGCAGATAAGTGTAACAACCGTCTAGTGAAATGGAGATGAAGACAACTTGAAACCTCGTAGCAATGAGGTACCCCATCTCCGGTAGAGACATCCACTTGTCTTCAGTTGCAATTGTACCAATCGGAAGGATGAGACGATTTTGTAGAGACTGAACCCTCTCGTAACCAAATATGTTGCTATAGTAAGCGGTATTCTCTGAGAGTTCTACAAGCAACTCTTCTCTAATCAAAGGCCAACCGTCTTGACCTATGTCGGGTCTCAACAATGCAGCAACTGATCTATAACCACAATTACCATCTGCAATAACATCTATGACTTTTTCTATATATTGATGGAAGAAAGATGGCAAATCATCCAAGTATATGCTGGTGGAGGACTGCTTGCTCTTCTTAGACTTCTTGTTTCGAGGACAAGAGACTTTGTTAGGTGTTGGCTTGAGGCTATTGTTAACATGTTCCCAATAAGAAGGATCACGCTGTAAGGATGGTTTTTGTTGACTAGGTGGTTTACTCTCCATAGCCTTGGACGAGCGCTTGGGCTTTATCTTCACTTGAGGAGGACACAGTGAACTACTAGAAGGACAATAGAGCTCCTTTACCTTCCTCCTTAGCATACTTTGGCCCGCAACATCCAAAGTGTTGAAATAAGCAGTCAAGCCATCAATATCTGACTTGAGGTCTCCTTGGTTTGAGGCTTGACTCCCAATGGGTACATGGTCCCAACCAAGTATCTTCCAGAAAGTATGGATTGCCTCATACGGAATTCTATCATAACTATGAAGTGCACACGCACAAGGAAGCCCATGGGTAACTTGGAACACGCATCCACAACCATCACGCATCACTCTGTTCTGTTCATCTTCCATGAGTTGCATGGCCTTTCTGGACACAAATCCCATGATATTTGTATACATGGGCGACTTGAAACGATGTTCTACAAGGTTGATACTGCGCTCAAATGATGCCTTGATTTCATTGTGTCGTACAGTGGTCAACCTATCCACTGCATCCCACGAGGCGCACAAGTCACCTCTGCCGTCTTTCAGCATCCTCTTCAAGGTTGAGTGTGCACTTTCAGCCCTGCATACAAAAGATCATACTCTATCAATTTCTGGTAATAAAGCAAGACTATGAAATGAAAAAAATATCACAACCAATAAAGTGTGCATTGTACCTGTTACTCATTGTTGTTCCAAAATGCAACACAGAATTGGTCCACGCACTCACAAATTTCTCCTTGTGCTTTAACCATGTAGTAGAAATGTAGGATATGAAATCTGGGAAG
The DNA here is from genome assembly GCF_012489685.1 of Lotus japonicus. Lineage (NCBI taxonomy): Eukaryota > Viridiplantae > Streptophyta > Magnoliopsida > Fabales > Fabaceae > Lotus > Lotus japonicus. The sequence continues at coordinate 103,752,014 of NC_080041.1, read as the reverse complement.
TCCTTACACATGACACACATTTCCTTCCATTCCTCATCAAATTGTTCCACTGTTTCAGCATATATCAGGCATTTCCAGTTCTCCATCACTGAAAGGGCAAAATCATCCGTGCCAATTAACACTTTGCACTTTGCCTCCACATTCTTGTTTATGTGGAACCGGCATAATAAATTGGTACAATTGGGAAGACATTGCTTAACAACACTCAGTAAAGCCAAATCTCTGTCAGTCACAATCACTTGAGGTAATCTGGCATCATCGGCAATAAGAGACTTCATGCACTCCAAGGCCCAAACATAGTCAATTGTGTGCTCCCTAACTATGTAGCAAAATGCTATGGAGAAAGTCAACCCCGTAGAAGTGAGACCAACCATTTCAAGCAAGGGGATCTGATATCTGTTTGTCTTGAACGTGCAATCCATGATGACCACATGAGGGAATGTGTTGAAGAGTCTGACCGCATCAGGATGAGCCTAAAAGAGATCCCTAATCTCACTTGAATCAGCTTGTTGCCTTTCAAAGTGAACATACTTGGCTTCTACCAACTTCTTCATCAAATGTTGCATTTCTGTCAATGGTCCCCTCTCCTCTTTTTTAAACCTTTTGTTGCAACTGTAAACTTGAGTGATTGTAGTCAAGTTACTTGGATTGTTTTCCTTCAATGCCGCTAGTATTTGTCTCGGTGGAGTCCAAGTACTAGTCATGGTGCCCACAAGCCCCTTCTCTTCCTCTGTTAGTCGACCAACGTAGGGGTGGCCAACTAGTGATTTAGCTGGTTCATGGTTGTGTTTACCATCCATCACTTTCAGCCACCACATTCTATCACCCTTCGTAGGTCGTCCTTTGAGATTAAACTTACAATCAGTCTTTTGTGATGCGGTCTTTTTGTACTTGAATGTATTCGGGTCCTTGTATGGCCTGTAAATACCATGCTTCGCACACTTAATAGTAACAAATACCTTTCCTCCACTTATAGCATAGTCAGACCTTGCGATCACCAGCACATAACCATTCGCCTTTCCAACATTCTTAGCCCATTGTTCAAGCTCATCACGAGTATCAAATATCTGTTCAATGATATATTATTGCTTTAGAAATAAAACATCCTACCAACCATCACTAATTATTCAATGATCATCACATCATTTTCCAAATACATAGTAGTATGTTCCAACAATAATTATTCAATGAATACCTGGTCAGTTGTAAATAAATGTGTGGCGTCCACGCTTATACGAGGGGGCACCCACGGAATGATATTGCTAGGCTCAACATTCCCAGAACCTTATGCGGCATCGCATGCGGCATCAACCAGTAAATCTTCTTCATATAGGTACGGTTCAGTCATTCAGCCTGCATGTAACAAACTGCAACTGGTTAACTATTTCGGACATTGTGATTCCGAATAGATTCGGATATAGACAATCCGAACAGATTCGGATATAGAAAATCCGAACTCGTTCGGATACAGACAATCCGTATCAAGCTCGACAGCAACAGAATACAAGCAAACAATGGTGGTGCAAAACGAAATTCCAACAAACAACAATGAAATGTAACTACAATGATAAGTAAAGCAGGATATGAAGGGGGAGAGAAATGAAACTTACCAGAAGGAACTTGGTAGCAAGGTGGAACTTGGAAGGAGATGGTGGTTGAGGGTGGAGCAAGTGGAACTTGGAAGGAGATGGTGGTGAGGGGGAGGAAAACAAACGTGGAGGAAGAAGAGGAAGAGTGGTGGTGGTGGAGTTTTTTGAATCTGATTGTAATGGGGGTGGTGGTGATGGGGTTGGTGGTGGAGGAGTAATGGTGATGGAGTTGGTGGTGGAGGAGTAATGGTGCTGAAAAGGTGGCAGTGTGCGACAGGTTTTCGGACTCATAGAATCCGAAATAGTTCGGATAGTAATGTTCCGAAATATGTATGTCATTTAAGTGTCAGATTCAACAAGGTATTATTCGGAACTTTGGATTCCGAAGTGTTACGGATACCTTGTGTGCGAAAGGGTAGTTCTGGCATTTTTTAAAAAATCTGGGGTGGCATTTCTAAGCCCTGGGGTGCCAAATCCAGGGCTCACCAGGGATTCGGATCCACGCCAGTGTCTTTGAGACTTTAGCCAACGGGGACAAATCCAGAGATTTTACTGCTAATCAGTGGCTACTTTCTTTTATTCATTTTTTTTTAATTTCTACATGTATATTAATAATTGAATTAAATAAAATTTATTAATTAATAAATAAAACTACAGACCCTTATCTTTTTTATTCATCATCATCTTCATCATTCTTATTCATCATCATTCTTTCATCATCTTCATCCTTCAGCGACAAAAAAAAACTCCTAAAATTTCTATATTCATCAAACTCCACATTGGAAAAAAAAACCATTAATAACAAATCCAAAATTGTTCATCTTCATGAGTAGAAGGAGAGCACTCATCAAACCTAGACATTGAAGAACACTCAGCCAAGACATTGAAACCATTTTTTTTTTGTCAATGCCATTATTTCTGTTTAAGTAACACAAACCAGCACAACACATAAAAATACACAAAACCTAGGTCCAATAACAGCCCACCCTGTAAAATAAAACATTGATAACTTGATTGCCATTGCAACCACCAACACAAACATAAAACATATCATCCATACAAAAGTGACATAAAAAGGAAAAAAAACATGGATTTGGATTCCCTCATGTGTTAATTTTACACATTTTTTTCGATTAGCATGTGTTAATCTTACATTACAAGGTCATGTGAATGATCTAGACCTTTAATATTTTTTTTAATGAAATCTAATGGTTAGTATTAATTTCCACACAATTTTAATTGTCTCTCTCCACATAACCATTAAGAGTCCAGATTTCATTAAAATAAAATTAATGGTTTAGATCTTTCACATGACCATGTCATGTGAGATTAACACATGAGGGAATCCAAATCCAAAATATATAAATCCCCCAAACCCCAACCCTAAAATCTCAACCCAGGCCAAAAACCCCAGCCGTGAAACCCCTTTTCCTCCCTCTTCTTCCTCTTCTTCACATAATCTTCCATAGACACGTAGACGTGTCACATAGAACCGGGCCTGACACATGACAATGTTGCTGGAGCTCGGCCTCCAACGATGATTAATTAAAAGTGAGCTATTTCCTAAATATTAGGGATTGTTTAGCAACTTTACGCTAAAGAGAGACTAAAATCAAAATTCACATAATTTACAAGAACAAAAAACATAATTAGCCACTATAGGATACCTTACTATTGTGATAGTTTTTTACTTGCAATTAATTTTGTGACAATTACAAACTACTACAAACAAGAGTTTCCAAAAGTAACCTTACTATAACTAGTTATTTGGATGTGTTCATCAATCTTTTTCGATTAGAAAATTGAATCTAGGCAACTTGCCTTGTTTCTGAGTAGTTTCCTGCTTTCCAAAACTCAGCCTAAATAAGTCCAATATAAAAGACACAACTCCTCAAGTCTCTTCAACGAACACTTCTTCAAACGCAAGTATGGTGAGTTTCAGAAAGAACATAGCGACCGTTTTGTTCTTCATTCAATTGGTGTTCTTTTTAGAGGTTAACGCATACCATCCTTCAGATAATTATGCTATTAACTGTGGCTCCTCCAAAATCATTACCATCTATAACAGAACCTGGGTTACAGACGTTAACACCAAACTATTTTCCATCATTGAACCTCAACAAAACCCATCTTTGGAAGCCAATGCTTCTAACTATCCTTCAACATCCCCATATCCATTTTCCTCAGCACGCATCTCTCACTCCACATTCACATACTCTGTCCCAGTCTCAAATGGCCCCAAGTTCCTTCGCCTCCACTTTTATTCAACCATGTATCTTAACTTTGAATCCAATAACGCCCTCTTCTCTGTCACAGTTGGCAGCCTCACGCTTCTCAAACACTTCAACCCCTCACTTTGGGTTAACAGAGATGATGATGATTTTGATGATGAGAACACAGTCAGCAAAGAATTCATCATTAACGTGGAAACAGGGGAGGGGCTAAACGTGACTTTCACTCCATCCACCACCACCAATGAATCTGATAACTCTGCTTATGCTTTTATCAATGGAATCGAGGTGGTGTCCATGCCTTCCTTCCTCTACTACACCGATCCCAACCTCAACGAGTTAGATTCAGGTGATGAATTTAAGGTCGTGGGTCGTGGCACCCCATATGAAATTGATAACCACAAAGCTCTGGAGACAATTTACAGAGTCAATGTTGGAAAGAACCAGATTTCACCGCATGATGACACAGGCATGTTCCGATACTGGGAAAACGATTCTCCTCGCTATTTGGAGCACGAATACCCAGCCAGTTATCAATCTGGCTTTAACATTCAGCTGAACTACAGAGACAACTCTGTTCCGAACTACACTGCACCGGAGAATGTTTATAAAACCGCAAGAAGCTACGGCATGTATGCAGATGACGCTGCGAATTACAAAGTGACGTGGAATTTTGAAGTTGACTCGGAGTTTACTTATATGGTGAGGTTACATTTCTGCGAGTTTGACTATTGGCACATCAAAAACGTTGGGGATAGAGTTTTCCAGATTTTCATAGGTGACACTTTGGCTGAGGACAGATCAGATGTGATCCTCTGGGATGGCAGTAGTTTAGTGCCTGTTCATAGAGATTATGCTGTGTTGAATCTGCCATCAGAAGGAAAAGGAAGTAGCTCTGTGAAAACCAATCTTTCCATCAAGCTCCAACGGTTGCCAATGGAAGATTTAGTAAAAGTGACCGAGTACCATGATGTACTCTTGAATGGCATCGAGCTTTTCAAAATTAGCGATGGAAACAACAATCTGGCGGGACCCAATCCTCAACCCATTCTATCTCCGCGGCCGCCGCAAACCAATTCATCCAAAAAATCAAAGACCATGGTTGTTACAATCGTTGTTGTGGTAATTGCAGTTTTAAGTCTCATGATAGCATCTGGCCTGGGCATCATACTTTTTCGGCGAAGGAGAAGATCTTATGACATGGATGAGACAAAGAATGAAGGTGCGTCTTCTCTTCCATCTCATCTGTGTCGCTACTTCACAATTGCACATATCAGAGCTGCAACAAACAACTTCGATGATGTGTTCATCATAGGGGTTGGAGGGTTCGGGAACGTGTACAAAGGCTACATCGACCGAGGGTCCACACCGGTTGCGATCAAACGCCTTAAACCTGGTTCTCAGCAAGGAGAGGACGAGTTCTTGAACGAGATCGAAATGCTCTCTCAACTTCGTCACGTTCATTTGGTGTCCCTAATCGGTTACTGCAATGATGGCGCGGAGATGATTCTCGTCTACGATTTCATGCAACGCGGTAGTCTCAGCGACTGGATCCATTGCTCTGATAATAACTACAATAACTGCCCTCTCACATGGAAGCAGAGGCTGGAGATTTTACTGGGTGCGGCGAGGGGGCTGCATTATCTCCACACTGGTGCGAAGCACAATATCATTCACCGCGACGTGAAGAGCACGAATGTCTTGTTGGATGAGAATTGGGTGGCGAAAGTTTCATATTTCGGCTTGTCCAAAGTGGGCCCCACGGGAATATCGAAGACACACATCAGCACAATTGTGAAAGGGAGCCTTGGGTATTTGGACCCGGAGTACTACAACCTACAAAGATTGACGCTCAAGTCTGATGTGTATTCATTTCGGAGTGGTACTTCTTGAGGTGTTGTGTGCGAGGCCACCTCTAATTCGGACTCAAGAAAAGAAGAAGGTGAGTCTGGTGGATTGGTTTCGGAGATGCTATGAGCAAGGAGGGATTTATGAGATTGTGGATCCGTTTCTGAAGGATTCTATTTCGGATGAGTGTTTGAGATGTTACTGCCATATGGCATTGAGTTGTTTGCATGATGATAGGAATCAACGACCTACAATGAGTGATGTGGTTGGGGGTTTGATGTTTGCATTGCAACTGGTGGTGAGTGAGGAAGATAATATGAGTTTTAGTGGGACCCAAGAAGAGAGAAAGAGTGAGCCAATGCCAAGGTTGATAGGTAATGATCATGGGAGTGATGATGTGTTTTTCTCTTGCAGTGATGGTTTTGGGTTCGAGACTAGCAAGGTGACCAAGGTCTCTTTTAGTATTGAAGAAGAACCCTCTTTGGTTTCAACTAGCTACGGTGCTCTCTAAGGCACGGTCTCTCTAAGGCACGGTCTTGGCCTCATTAAAGCTCACCACATACAATTAGGGAATGACACATAATAATAATTTTAATAAGCACAACCATGTCCTCTGGAAAGTACAGTAGTGCCTTCTTGTTCGCATAATAATATTCCACTTTATGCTTCATTTTGCCTGTTTATCCATTGGATTTTCCTTTTTCCTCTTTTCATTTGCATTATGAAAATACAATTAAACACACAAGTTCTGAATATAAAATGCAACAATGAGGTGAAAAATCATGGGAAAAATAAGCAAAATTTCAACATCATAGTACGCGTGAAGTTTCCACTTGCCAAGGATTTTTATCCACTAATAACCATAATTATTCAAACAATTATGCAAAAAACAATGGAGCGTCTCAGCTTTCTTGCAATTTGGGAAGCATAGGGAATTTATTTACGGTGTTTCTAAAGGTACAAAATACTTAATATGATTTAAGTGACAAGCAAAAGTATTGGCGAAAAAACTACCTTTTCAGCAGGTGCTCCATGAAGGTTGCAGGATTCTCAAAATGTGAACCTCCAGCAACCAGCAGCATTATTGGAACGTCAAAAGAATGTAAACACATAATGGCCAAGACTTCTCTTCCTTGCAATGTGCCTCAGTATTGTCATCATCTCTTACTAAGGTGTAACATAGTGTTGTGGCAAGTTAAAAGTTTTTTTTGTTACTCTCTATCAGGGTAACTTGCAACTTTAATCAGCAAACCTTGACACTACTGACTAATAATACATGCAATATAACATGGTTTTTATGTTGCAATACCATTCTATATCCTAATTTATCTCCAAAAATGAGGAGGAAGAAGCCTGTAACTTGCACACAATACACTTTCACGGCAACTGTACACTCCTATTTCATGCTAGTGAAGCTTTAAGCATGGTGGTGCTTCACAGAGAATTTAGGTAATGAATGTTCTCAAAGAATCTTTGAGATTTCTACTAGTAACTTGTGCAGAGCTTGAGGTTTTGAGAAAAATGGAGAGTGATCAGCGCCTTTGAGACAGAAAACCTTTTCTGGGGGGCTTGCATTTATCATGTTCTCTTGGAGGGAGAGGGGGATGGCATTGTCTTCAGGAGTTTCTATGTAAAACCGCCGCACAGTTCCATATTTCAGGTCTGAAAGGTTAAGTTTCTCGATAACTGGTGCAAATGGTACTGGCCTCATCGAGACAGATGCTAATGCAACATCCTGCATTTAGAGAACAATCAATGAACAAAGGAGGTCCTTAAACACGCACACACACAAAAAAGACTCACATCAGTTGAAGGCAAAAAAAAAAAACATTTTCATGTATACTACTACTCACTTTGGTGGGACTTTGGTTGAATAACAAATCCCTTAACAACGACTTGTCCAGATCAAAAGAAGTGGGAGGGAGATCGTTCCCATTAGCATACAAAAATTTCTGAGCCTGTTGCATAAGATCATCTGAGGCTGCCTGCAATAGATAGCCACAATCAGATCATCATTGAAAGGATACAAGAAATCTTCATTTATAAATAGCATAACTGCATTGTTAAAGACAAGCAGAAATACAAAATAATCATGTCACCCTCGGTCCCAGTTTTCAATTTTAGTCCCTTCTAAAATGTAAACTTTCTGTTCCGAAGACGTGCGATAATATAACTACTAGAAACGATGGCGATTCAGGTAAGGAAAAAGTTAATGCATATGAGATGGAAAACCTGTTGAGAAATAATATCAAGAGTACTATGTCCGCTAGTCAGCATTGCTGCAGCAATAAAGACAGCCTTCGATATCTTGAGAGGAAACAACTCCATTGCATATGATATACATGCCCCACCAAAATCATGTCCAACCAAGATCACCTTCATAAGAAGCAGAAAGAGAGTAAGAATTACATCGAATGAATATTCTGCAGAGCCTTCTCATACATAGATTTCATAATAACAAATATCACTTCCTAACAAGTAACTATGCCAAATGGCTCAAACCCAATAGCAGTGGCACTAATGGCGAGAGATTTAGATATTGCGCTCACAAATTTTCACCAGTACAATTTAAATGGAATTAATAAAGACTAATCTGTTACTATGTTTACAAATAAAATCAGTTCCATTTGTAATTGAATCTTTTAGCCCTTAGAAAAATATCCAGAAAATTAAGACTACTGAATCCTGTTAAAATATCCCGAGTCAGTTTCAGAAAAATACCGTACTCAGTTTCAGGAAAAGCTGTAGTAATTTTTGCAGAAAACAAAAGAATTCTAGCAAACCACATCCCTAGTTGCCTGTGTTCACGTATACACAGAAATAACAAAGTTAATCACTTAACTTTCCTTTCACCTTTCAACTATAACTTAAGTAACTATTTTGTTTTACATCTTTTGCATTTGTATAATTATTGCAACTTCAATCCAAATCATCTTAATTTTCTCTGCACCTTTTTTTCTCAACACTCTATTGCTAGTTGCTAAACTTTTTAGCACCTTTTTTACTTCCTCCTAAGATTTCAACTATCAAATCAATTTCCTCTAATCTTCAACTATGATGATCCTACTAAAATGCACCTTTTCGGTCGTTCATGTATATTGGAATTCTTAACTCCCCCACGACCACTTGCACATAATTTTACACTTTCATCAGAAGTATAAAGCTACTGTACTGCATATGCAAGGAGGAGAGAGATAAGGAGAGAATACTAGTCAAAAAGCCACACAGGAAGCTGACAATTAGTGAAAAAGGATTATATATATGCCCTAAATGACATGCACCCTACCTCCCCCATTGAAAATATCAAACACAACCAATGGAAATATATAATAAAGATAGAAATATATAATAAAGCAATCCATTAGTTATAAAACTGGAAAGCAATGAAGTAAGTACCTTTTCACTTTCAGGAAGTTTTTCAAGGAAGTCGGTTAGTGGCTTCACATATTGTGACATACTTGTAATGTTATTTGTATCATACGAATGAACTCCAGAACCAGTTAAATCTATGGCAGCTACTTTATAACCGCCTTCTTCAAGAAGTGCTATAGTTTTGTACCAACACCAGGCCCCAAAGCCACCTCCATGAACAAGTACAAAATGATTGGTCTCAAGATCATCAACCTTTACACCCTGTCAAATTGAAAACAGACATGTATCAGCTAAAGAAAACACAGCAACAACGATGATAGGGAAAGGATAAAATTGAAGAACTCTAAATAGTTGAATTAAGAATAAATAATGTATTGATATGTTCACCCTTGGCCGGCAAAGATAACATTAAGGTATTTACTGCATACCATTTTTTTTGCTACAGTTAAAAAATTATAAATGAAACAAATCGAATCCTGTTTAATGCAACACCATAACATAATCAAAGAAGATGGGAATGTTATAACTTTTAACATACATGTTTAATTAAGAAAATGAAACTACATTTTCAGCCTCAAGTCAGAAAGAACAGTAGTTGATCCATCTCAGTTTCAATGTCATTTTAGAAACTCCGATGTCTCTGTCATGACAAGGAAGAGGCAGAACAAGGTGACCTTCAAAGCCACACAACTTTCAGTAAAAAATACTTTAAAAGATCAAACCTCACCCCCTTCATATGCCCTCCAACTGTTCAAGACTCGATGGCATTACTCTAGAAGAAACTTCTAACTTAAGAGACTAAAGGACATGCCACCCATAATGCTGCTTAAATTACTTGCCTCTACAGTGATAGATATAAATTATACAAGTTATTTTATTTCTCGACACTGTTCTGATTCATATAAGTCTAAGAAACCTGATCATGACAGGCTAACACCTTCCCAGAATCCTTTCATCTTCTTCAACATCATATGTCATTTCTCAAATCATAAGTCTAATAAACTACATCATCATAGGAACCCCATCAAGTAACAATTATTTTAAGGCCATGGCTTCAAAGAAGGTCTCAATTTGGAAATAAAAAAACCAATTTTGCCGTAAACATCAGAAACCAACAAAAAAAAATAGGCTTTGTTTCATTTCATAAGAACATATTCAAATTAAAAGGGAAAAAAAATCCCCATTACTCAAAAACTGACTAGATCATCAAATTTCCAAAGTCACCAGATATGAGTACAACAAACCAAATCAACCAAAAACAATAAAAAAAATCATGAATAAATGAAGAGAATGGCCGATGACTCTTCAAATCAAGACCAAATACAAAGTACAAAAATGAGTAATTAAAAAAAGCACTTTTTGATTGGTTTTAGAAGAAAGGGGCATGACTCTTTATCCTGCTTTAAATGAATATGATGATCAAGTTCCATCCTTTACAATAAATGTGCAAGTGGCCAAGTGGGTAATTCACAAAATCACTTTTTTTCAATTAACTTTTTTTATAATCGATTTCAGAAGCAAAAAGGCATGAAAGGAAAGTAACCTGATTAACAAGCTGATGAGGTTGAAGAAGAGGGTCAGTGAGGGACCTAGCCCTGGAACTGGAACTACGCGGCAAGGTGTTACTGTTGCTGTTGTTCCTCTTCGAAACCCCATTGGGGTATCGAAGCGAAGTGGAGCGATCGAAGTTCTGCTTCTGCTGCTGCTGGTGCTGCTTGAAGAGGATAGCGGCGGCGATGGCCTGATCACGAATCGCGGCGTCGTCGAGCTTCTTCTTCTCCCGGCGAATCGACGATGAACGCTTCTTGGAAGTGGGTGGCGCGGGTTTGGGGTTGAGGAGAGCGCAGAGATTGCCCATTTGTGGTGATGATGGAGCATGCAATGGAAGGAATGAGATAGAGAAAGTGGGAGAGTTTGGTTTTGCTTTTGAGGAAGGTTCGGTTCAGGTGAAGCTGGCAGGAGCAACAAGGAGAACGTGAAAGTGTGAAAGAGAGAGTTGTGTGTGTGATGTGTGTTTTGTGTGTTTATAGTAGGGGTGTTCGCGGATTGGATTGGATCGGTTTTGAGGAGAAAAATCATTCGATCCGATCTCATCGGTTTTATGATTTTGTCATCCAATGGATTTTTTACTAAATTCAAATCCGAACCAATCCGATCCCATCTATAGCGGTTTGGATTGGATTGGATTGGATTATTCGGTTTTTGTTTTACTTTTTTATACTTTGAAATTGTGTTGTATAAGTATATAATATATGATAAATACAACGATACATACTTTATAACATTAATATAACATTCATAAATTATAACATAGTAACATATTTTTAAATTATGATTATAATTGTTTACTTTGATGCATGTATATAGTTCAAATAATTACTTGAACTTTTTTTATTAAAACGTAATTTTATAAATAAGCATGTGTGATATAATCAATACATAAACAATAAATATGTACTATGTAAGTGTAAATGGAATGATATAGGTATAACTAAGAGTATACATATTTGTGAATGTTCGGTTTGGATTGGATTGGTTCGGTTTTGGAAATCAAATCCGAAATCCGATCCGATCCAATAAATAATTTCGGTTTTTTCAATTTTCAGTCCGTTCGGTTTTCGGTTTGATTGGATTTCGGTTTTTTTTTATCGGTTTGTCGGTTTTGTTTGGATTTGTTCGGTTATGAACACCCCTAGTTTATAGAAAAGGAACATTTGAAGTTAGGCTTCAAAATAAGTCTACTAGGTCTAAGGAAAATATCATAATAATATGAGCAAGAATAACAGACAGCTAGATTTGGCACCCCACTCATTAGAAATGCCACCCCATTTTCGGAAACTTAGTTTCCGAAATATTTCGGAAATAAGGTTTCCGAAGTATTTTTTCACTCAAAAGTGGGATGTTACATGTATTTTGCACTAAAAATCATGAATTAATTTCGGAATATAAGATTCCGAAATAATTCGAAACCCGAAAATCCGAAATTTGGGGGTGTGAAATCTAAGGGTTGGGGTGTCAAATCCAGCTATCAGAATAACATGGAGAATAATGACTTAGTTTGAAATTTCGTTTTTAGAAAACGTGTGGGGGGTCTAATACTAGTCTAATCTTGTATTCATAATTGAATTGGTTGGTTTTTATTTTTTCTTAGTAAATGTAACTCCATGGTCACAAGTAGTGACTAATTTGTCATTCCACGAATAATGCACAAAGCTGGTTGGGGTCGATGAGTTTGTATAAGAATTAAGAATCGAATCTTTAACAACTTGTTTGTGAAATAAAGTGTTGAATCAATACATTAATTTACTTGATTATTATATTTGAATTGGTTTAGTGTTTTTTTAGTTTGAGTTTTTAACCTGAATTATTAACCTTCATCTCCACCACCACCGCCGCCACCACAACCTCCACTGAGTATCCACCATCTTATCACTTTGTAACATTCATCATCGTCGTTGCCACTTAGGGTTCGTTTGATGGTCAGAATGTGATAAAAGCACGGTAAGATAAAGTTAGACAAATGCAGGATATGATAAGAGATAGACTTTTATCTTATCATGTTTGAGGTGGACATGATAATGATAAGATATGATATGATATAAATAGTGAAAAATGTATCAAATTTTCCATTGAATAAAAAATATTTAGTATTTTCTAAAAATTAATTTTCTAAATTATCTTTTTAAAAAAGTGATTATTCTACTCCCTACGTCCCCATTTATAAGTCACTTTTTTAGATTTTTTTTTGTCCCAAATTATAAGTCACTTTGTAATACCAATGAAACATTCAATACATTTTTCCACAATTACCCTCATATTTAATAGGAAAGAGATAGTATCATTTTGAATAAAATTAATTTTGGAGAGAGAAATTAATGGGCAATCTAGGAAAGTTGATAAAACTTTTTACCAATTTATTACTAGCAACCACTTTTCTTAATCCCAGAGAATTAAGAAAAAATGACTTATAAATGGGGACGGAGGGAGTACTAAGTTTAATTTTTCATATTTTTATAAATGAGCATATGTTTTAAAATTAAATAAAACTTAGTTAATTTTCATTAATTAACCTATTTAAATTTTTTCCACGAAAGAAGCATATTTTAATTAAAAGTAAAAACTATATATTTAACTAATTGGTTAAATAAAAAACAGTTGGTTAAAACATAGTAGTGAATTTTAAAAAAAAAATACTTAGTAGTGGCAAGTGATAAAATTGAAAAATATTATTAAAAGTATTATTTTTTTAAAGTATTTTATATTTAAATTATAAATTATTACATAGGTATAGAAATAGTTTTAAATAATAGAAACTAATAATATAAATTTAGTCTATATTTACTACTAATAAATCAATATTTAAAGGTGAGTAGTCTATTTTACTATTAGTGAATAATAATTTTATTTATTTTTTATAATATAAATAAAAATAATTTTAATTAAGTGTTGTCGCATTTGATAATGGCAATGTTAATTTAATTATTTTATATATTAAATTCAATAGTTTAACCATTAACAAATTAGTACATTTTTAATTAAATTTAGGAGTAACTAAATGATTGTAACTTAGCAATAACTAGTAATTGATAAATAATAAAACTAGTATATTACTAAAATAAATATATTTTTATTAATTAATATTATTATAAATTATATAGAATATAAATATTGAAATAATTAAATTTAGGGTTAAGGTACATAATCGAAAACTGCTTTCCTATCCTGTCAAGATCAAACTCAAAAAGGAATTGAGGGGGCCCACACAAGTGGTGGAGCATGTGGTTTAACTCAATTCAAAGCAAAGAACTTTACTAGGGCTTGATCACGCCGCGAATTCTCTTGAAAGAGAGGGTTGCCTTCACGAACGCGGACACATACAAGATCTCCTGATAGGATGGGATAAGGGACTTGATTGTGTTATCTTATCCTCCTGACGCAACAAACAACAGATTAAAGCATAATATGATTACATTATCCTATCATGTCCGATTATTTTGTCCAGCAAATGAGCCCTTAGTACCCTTCACTACCACCTCACGTGGTAACTTCCACTACCGTCATGACCACTAGTTAAGAACAAATACCACCACCTAATACTCTTCACCACCACCCACCACTAGTCTCCACCACCACCACCACCAGCTTCCACCAAACATATGATTGTATCAATTTAAACGATATGAAAAGTTATACATTTTGTGATAAAATATTGTTTTATAGTATTAATTTTTATCAAGTCTTATCCTAACAAGCCTAATATTATCAGGTCCAATATAAACAAACTTATACTAATACAACATAACCTGCGGACCCTAAGGTAAGTTGTTTTTGTCAACCATGATTTTAACTTACTATGTTTTTTTACCATATATCCAAACATGCACGTGATAAAAATAAGCTTTTTCCACACACAAACATGTGCATAGAAAATATATTGAATCATCTATATATTTTTATGAATGTTGTGAGGAGTCCAATTATTTGAATTCCAGTTCAGAACCTTCGGAATTTAGAACTTGTGCTCAAGAAGATGGATAAAAGAATCAATAAGAACACTCATTTCTCTCACTTTTTACCTGGCAAATATCATTTAAATGAGGAGTTGGACCTGGAACATGAAGCGATTGAAACTGAATCAATTTGCAGTGGTTTTTACGGATAAAGTTTCATACACACCTCTCTTTTGAGGTGGAGAGGTGGAATGAGGAGAGAGATAGGAAGAAAAGAAAAAGTAAGAGAGAGAAAATATGAGATGTGATAGATGATAAGAAGAGAGAGATAGAAATAAAAAGAGGTGGAGATGGAGTGTTTAAAAAAAGAGGTGTGTATATATCATTACTCGGTTTTTACCGACTGTTGGAATAACCATCAATCAACATATAGCGGTAGTTAACTCCCGCTAAAGAAGAACTCGATTTTTTGTGATTTAGTTATTAGCGGTGGCTTGAAACTGTTACACATAAAACCATCAGTGCTCCAAGGCGGGAGTATTTGTTGACTTATGTGGCACTCCAATTTATGAGGTAGTATAATCGTTATACATTTTCGCTTAACACTTCATTTATTTGTTGACTTGTGTGCCACGGCAGGACAGTGATTGATTGACTTACTCACCAACGCAGGAAGCTGTCTCCAAGATTTCAATGAAGAATATTAAGGTAGTGAGCGTCTTAAAGCTTCACAACAATTTCCCAACACAATTTATTTCCCAACTGCTCATGCTTTTAATAGATGAGAATTATTACTATACATTTATGGTGCTTGCTGTGGTACCTTAAGCCAGACTAAGATGTCGTACCTAAAATGAGTTGGTTCAACAATAAAGACTCATGTACCGGTTAAAATTTTGATTGTGTTCTATCGTAGTAATGCAGCGTTCCATTCTTAGGGACATGAGATTTGAAAGTTGTGTTTTTTGAGCTCTGTGCATCCATCTACCATGATCATTTTACGCGCATCTCCATCACCATTATTCGTTTCCACCACTCGTACATTTTTAATCAAAAAATGAATTTCATGAGATAAAGGTAATTGACAAGTAAAGTAAAATCTAAAAATATAGTATTTACTTTGAATAACATGATAATAATCTAAAGAATTACTTAATGGGGTACCATACCCAACAAAAATTGAGGGTACCACAGAATTTACCTACATTTATACAAAGACACCTAAATAGTTTACACATCCACTTTTTTCTTTGGTGAATATTCTATGCCACCCAAAAAATATAAATATTTTGGGTGTGATGATCACATTACATTAATTATAAATTAAACCACTATTTTTTTTAAACTTTGGTTATCTATTCAATGAGTGAGCGTCTACCTAATATTTTTCAATATATAAATCCTCCACCTTTCATAAAGTCACCAACCACATCATAATAATCTTTTTACAAATTTTTCATTTAATTTTATATTCACGTATTTTTCTTTCATATTTATAATCCTCCTCCGTTCCTATTTATAAGAACCAAACTAACATTTCACGCCCCTTAAGAAAGTGGTTGGTAGTATTAAATTTATTCAAATTTATCTCAACTTTCCAAAACTACCCCAACTTATTTTTTTTTAATTTCTATTTATCATTAATGAGTTGCATAATGGAAAGAAAGAAAAACCTCTATTAAATGAGGGTATTCTTGCCAAAAAGTAATTAATGGATCTTGAAATTTGAATTGATTCTTATAAAAAGGACCAAACTACATCCTTCATTTGGTTCTTATAAAAATGAACAGAGAGAGTATTTATCTGCATTTCTTATAATGTCATCTATCATATTACATATTTCTATTAATTTTATTTTTATCTTACTCTTGATGTGCGTGTGGAATTAAAATATGAATGGAGTATTATTCCCCTAAAAATGTTATTTACACACCGATAATTTTTTAGAAAAAATTAACGCTTAAAGTACCCTTACATTGAAAATTTGACACTTCTAAAAGTTGAAACTCCATAAATAAAAAATAGCTCCCAGAAGAAGAAAAAATATTGCAAGCTCATATCGAAAGTGTCAACAAAATAAGTGGTAATCAAAATATTGGAACTACAAAAATTAAATAAATACAATGAATATATTAAAAAAATATAATAAATATTCCTACTGCGCCTAGCTTGGGATCGTGGTGCTCATCGTGTGGAGTGTCAATCCGATTCTTTGGATGTTGTTCCTCTCATGAATTCAGTTCCTTGCCCAACTCATGCTTATGCATCTCTTATTTGGGATATCAAGAAGTTATTGAGTCATGATTGGTGAGTGGAGCTTTATCATACTTTGAGGGAAGGAAATGCGTGTGCGGATTTTCTAGCAAAGTTTGAGGCAGATCAGGATATCGACTTGGTGACCATAGAGCACCCTCTTAAAGGGATGAGTTTATTATTGTTGGCGGATGCCATGGGGGTTGCCTCTGTGAGACCTTAGTTTTCTTTTCTTTTCATGCACTCTACCAAAAAAAAGTATGTCTCTAAAGAATTTGTAAATAGGAAAGGAGTGAGTATATTGATGGAAGTTATTTCTTAAAGAAAAAATTGTACCCTCTTGATTCACTCTCTAGCATATGTATCTCAGTATCTGTCTATGATCCGTAAGGAGCTATCAACGCAAATCACTGGGATTCACAAAGACAGAATAACCAAATTGATGAAACAGTGGTACAATATATGCTTAGAAGCATATACGGTTTTCTTTAGAAATGGCAATTTCTCATGGATTTCACTGATCAGGACCACTAGCTTTTGAAATATTTCTCAGTTAGGACCACTGCATGTACTCACCCTTATTGCTTTCATAAGTAGCTTTTCAGATGCACAAGGGGGCCATTACCAAAAGCATTATTGGATCTTGCATATAACTCCTATTAATAGCAGGCTAAGATCGATGACCAATATATCTGTTCAAGCATGTGAATCAACAATCATGGCGTGCATCAAATGCACATGATCCCAGAGATCCTTCGATCTGCAAAATTAAAGTAGTAACAACCAACGAGTTATACATGAACAGATGGTCATTCAACTTGTTGGCACGACCAATTAACCCCAAGGATCTGGTCAATTGAAGACTCCCTGTAATTAATTAGCTTTATAATTAACATGATTTCTCTGGTGAGTTCTTTTATTTATGATTCTTCAACCATGAGTATATGAATTTTTTTTTTGTCAAAAGAGTATATAAATATATACAACTACTACTGTTTTTTCTAGCAGGCCCAAATAGCCATAAGACCCAATAGCATCTCAGCCAATGCGTACCATATATGAACATCCCATCCCAACACTGGCAAGGCAGATTGTTCCCACATGTCTTTATTGAACACTCCGATGTTATCTAAAGATAAGTATCATCCTAGAACAACCTTTCAAAAAAAATCATCCCCGAACACCTTCATCAAAAATATCTAAAGACCTAAAGTCATATATTCGTCGGACATCGTACCTATAAATACATGTTTAATCGTCCATTTACTTAAGCATTACCCATTATGCAAACTCTTACTTCTTCTTAGATTTTGTGATTCCCTCTTTCATATAGAAGTTGACTTAAGCGCTGAAATGTATTTTGCTGGTACACTCCGCTATTCCTCATCGTGCTCCGCGTGGACATTTCTACCGCATCTATAGTATTCAACTTATTCTTCCCAAAATCAGAATAGGAGGTTCTCCTCGTCTCTATAGTGGGGCACTTCCTGGTTTGGCTTTGAGTATATGGCTGAGCTGCTGGTCCATGACGGGGGTACCTAACAAAAAACACTCAAACAGTCAAGTCAGTGAGAGGGTAATTAAGGAGAGAATCTATGAGTCTTACAAGACTCAGAGTTATGTTAAATGAATAACATCTTGAGAAAATTAATGACCACACTGTATTTATAAACCGAGGGGACGTCGTCATTACCTCCGCAAGTCAAGGAAATCATTTATGATGGAGCTTCTAAGCGCATGGCTTAAAGCCAACTTACTTTTGTTCATCGTATCTTGGCCCTTGCATGGCCGCTCAGACACTAACCAAGAGATGTTCCTTTATTAAGTCATTTAGTCCGCCCTTAATTATGACACTTATTTAAGAGTAAGGCCCAGTTTGGAAACACAACTTAATTAAGCGCTTATGGTTATGACATAAGCGCTTATTCATAAGCTATTTTAAATTTTTTATTGAAATAAATTGAAAATAAGTTATATATAAGTATAAGTTTTTTTTATAAGCTATCCTGAATAGCTTATGAAAATAAGCTCAAAACAACTTATGGTAGGTCATAAGCTGTTTGCATAAGCTCTCTCAAACACTGACATAAGTGTTTATACTGTCAGATAAGCCCAAATAAGCTTTCCCAAACGGGGAATAAGTCCTTCATGGCATCCATGATGTTTTAAGTCTTCTAGCTTAAAAGTCAACAACCATCACATATTGAATACAACTATTTGAATTATATTATGTTTATAAGTCATCTTTTAGTGTGATAGATTCATTCACCATGAGAGACAATTATATTTAGACTGAAAATATCCACATAATTGTATGACTAATTTTTTTAACAGATATTTTTTCGTTTATAAAATTTGAACTAAAAACCTTATATGAGACAAATACGTCTACTAATGTATCATATGAACCAATTATCCATTGATTAGTGTGATCAGTCCTATTTAAATCTTGTCGATTTTTTCTTCTTCTTTTCCTCCATTCTTTTTGTCAATTGAATCTACTGTTAAATATCCGTTCACTTGGAAATTGATTAATTCTGTTATCCTAAAGAAATATATCTCAAAGCTATATCTAGATTCTGGCTAGACAAAGTTGAAATGTGGTTGTGCATTTGATGATGGGTCTGGACGAATAATTATATCAAAAGAGGTGTGAAGAGGTGGAGAAAGAGAGAAATATGAAGAAATGAAAGACAAAGTAAATATGTGATAAAGAAAAGAGAAACAAATAGAAATGAAGATGAAAAAGAAGTGGTGAGATGTGTATATATCATAACTCGGTCAGACTCTTTTAACGGATTTGTCGGTCTATGGAGAATTAGGTGGGAAGCTCTGTACATTTGGTCATGCTTGAGGTTGGCATTGTATTCATAGTCTTTCTTAATTTTCTGCATATATATATTTGCATGTATAGTGGGTCGGCATGTGGAATCCTTTAATAAAGTTGGATCCTTAATAATTGGGCCGGATTACTAGATGTTTTCCTCTTTTCTTTAGGCTTGGTTTTATTTTTATCAAGAGAGGAAGGGAAACCCATATAAATAAAGGTGAAGAGTCTAACAAAACACAACAATTATGGGCAACTTGGTACCACCAGGCACCAACCCTGTTAAAAAGCAAAGCATCATCAATCCTGGAAGAGCAGAAGTATGGAGATGAACTCCGAAACTGTCTCTCAGCTTAGTTAATAACAAATTATAACTATATAAATGGATGCTTGTGATAGGAAACACAGCACAATAACAAGAACAACGCAAATAAAGTAATATGTAATAGAAAATAATTTCTCTTACAATAACAACAACAACAACAACTAAATATTACAAAATCACAGACAGACACCAAGATTTTAATGTGAAAAATCATTTAGTGTGAACTAAAAACCACAAGCACAAACAAGTCAATCAAGCTACACTATGATCGAGAGTATCTTTCATATCACATTAACGTACTCATCAACAACTCGCCAAACAACAAAGCGACAAGCTTAAAATAGAGAACTAATTAGACAACCAAAAAAACTAGAATTTAATTTGTTGCTAGTGTTAGAGCTTTGTTTCTCCCACCTCACAAAACTTCTCCCTGATCCAACCAGTTAGATTAAAGAACCTGATGATAAAAACTTGTCGTTGAATTTTCAGCCCGATCCAACGGTAAAGGAAAACTGTTGTTATGAATCTAATATGTTTACCTTGAGTTTGAGCGATAATGACTCATATTCTCTTCTCTCACTTTTTTATTACATCTCTTGTTAAAATGAGCCCACACTCTCATCCTAATCTGACTGCTCTATACAATTTTAAGTGGAATAAGTGGACTCTAATACTTTGCGCATTTCTCCATATATAATGGGAGTCCAAAATCTAAGAACTTGCACTATGAAGATTTTCATAACTTCTGAATTCTAGATGTTGGGCTCTCATTAATTTAAAAACTTTTATGTAAATATTTTTATTATAGTGTGTGATTCAATATTAGTTGAATGCAATGTAAAGTGACTTTCATATCGATTTATAAGTAGAATTTTGTCTACTTTTTCACTTCTGTTTGCAGTGATACTATATACTATCCAAATACAACATAGTATTAGGAGATTACCACTACAATCAATATAAAATGTGTCTATTGTAATTGCGTGGATTAGTCGAATTCCTGAATGCAAAATCACCTTTTTCTTATTTCGTAAACAACTTTTATTGCTCAGCATATAAGTCACTTTATATATGCAAAATTCAATCAATTCATTGCATGTAAACAGTTCAAGTACATATATGTGAAAGCAAGAGACCTGGCTTTAATCGTACATAAATATTAGTTTCAAGAAGTAACACAAACCCATCGCATAAATATTTTTATGTATTTACATCAATTTTTACTTTTTTCCTCTATCTTCTATTTTTGTCATGAAACAATTTTGGAAAATAATTGTCCTCTTCTTGTTTTTCTATATATGAGCAAAATAACTTACATATTTATGGGTAATTGTCGGTAGAATCTTTGATTCAATATCCAAGCACCTACTCTTGCAGGGAAGAATTTTTCCTTTATGTGATGGTAAGCTTTAACTTTCATGATTCTTAAGTTCCTATCCGTCCTCTTGTCACCCCACCGACATAGTACTTTAAATTGGAGTAGTTAATATATTGTCTACTCGCAATAACCTAAACATTAATTGATGTCCAAATAATCGTGGTTCTTTTTTATTTTGGTTACAAAATATTTGTGGTTTTGTGAAGAAGTTAAGTTATGCTTGTTAAAAATTCAACGTCTTCAATTATGAGCATCAGATGACGAAGCTCTTTTTTAGTGTGCACTTAGGGTATTTATCGGTCGATAGTTAGAGGTAAATCTATTTCAAAATCAGCGGTGCTATTTTTTTTTTTTACAATAACATGTATTTTTATTGATTGAGAAAAAATTACATGAGAACAACTCTCTCATGAAATAGGGGAGCATTACAAAGAGCTGAAAGATAGATCTAAGAGCTGTCAATATCGGTTCCAACCCGCGGGCCAGCTCGACGGGTTGGCTAAATGAGTCGGGTTGGGCTGGTTAAATTCCAGCTCGAAAAGAATTTGGGTTAGTGCAACCCGGCTCGTTTAACCCGCAGGTTAGACGAGTCAACCCGCGGGTCAAGCGAGCCAACCCGTCGGGTTAGAGTTATTTTTAATTAAAAAAATGATTTTATTTCTCTTTAATTTCAGGTTAGTTTTATGGATTAATTTTATATAGAAAAATTGAAATTTTCATTTTTTTTTAATTTGAGTCAATTTTTTATGTTTTATTTATTATTATTATATTATTTATCTCATTTTAAATGTGACAGTAAAATAATTGTGTTCTTAAATCCTGTAAACAAAATTCTTTTTCTATATTTCAAATGTGAGATAAAAATAATTGCGTTGATAAACCTCTTTTTATGAGTTGATACCAATTTCTATAAGTATTTTTTTGAAATTATTTTTTATAGCATTTTAAACATTTTCTAATCCAATTTCTCAATTTTTAATATTTATTTCACTCAACCCGCGAGCCAGCCCGCCAACCCGCGAGCTCGTTGCGGGTCGGGTTGGGTTCATATTTTCCTGACTCGTTAAGACCCCGGGTTGGCATAACCCAACCCGTTTTGAACCCAACCCATACGGGCTGACCCATATGGGTCAGGCTGGCCCGTATTGACAGCTCGACTAACCCATCCCCTTGGAAGGTCAAAACTTAGGAAAATCAGCGGTACTGCATGGCCAAGGGTGGACCTAGCTCATAGTGAG
This sequence comes from Lotus japonicus, assembly GCF_012489685.1. Lineage (NCBI taxonomy): Eukaryota > Viridiplantae > Streptophyta > Magnoliopsida > Fabales > Fabaceae > Lotus > Lotus japonicus. Next base: position 103,729,503 of record NC_080041.1, on the reverse strand, counting down.
GGGGTTAAGATGAACCTCCTGAAAAAAAATTGCGTACTCCTCTACATAATTTTGTTTAACCCTCTGAAAATTTTAAATTATACTAGTAGACTAAGTTTTGCATCTATTTGCACTACAGATCCACCTATTTGTACAACTATGACTTGCATAATTTCTGATGTATAAACATATTAAAGTTGTTTTTAATTATATTTTTACCGATGTGCTCGTTCGAAAAATTTGAATCCCTGACTCCGGATCCTGGATCCGCCACTATACATGGCACAATCATTTGAAAAAATAGTTTATAAAAAAAAGGCTTAATTGCACTTTTGGTCCCCCAACTATGACCTTCATGCGAAAATCGTCCCCAAACTTTGAAATTAGCAAAAACCATTCTCACTCCGTTGCAAAACTGGTCTGTCGTTAGACTTCCGTTTGAAAACTAACGTTTTCTGGGTAAAAAATAATAAAATAATAAAAACACATGAACTTCAACATCGTCATACCTTCAAACCCAGAATTCCCGAAAAAACAAAACAAAAAATCCAGATTCAAGAATCTCATAACAAACCAACAATTAAGCCATGTTCCTAGGTGGCGACAACTACCAAACCTACCGTTTCTATCTGTACTACCGAATTTGGGCGGAAAACACAATGTTGCTGTTACTGACTCATTCCAACTCTCACCTTCTTCCTCTCATCACATTCACCTTCAAATCCTCTTCTTCAACACCATTATGAAGAAGAACCCACCAAAATCACTATCACCACCATTTCAAACCCCATTGCTTACCCACCATCACATTTGTTCTTGGTTCCAATCGAGATTACACTCTCCCATTACCAGACCTTATCACGGGATCAATTCCAAGACTTTTCCTTTCTGGGTTCTTCCTCCCTCGCCAAATTTTCCTCCTTTAGGTACTGTTTTGCCTCAAAGGTGAGAAACTGGAGCTACCCATTTCGTCAGATTCGTTGTTCATCTTCCATGGAACAAGGGTTGAGGCCCAAGCGAAAGAAAATTGGGCATGTGGAGAGAAAAATGTCGGGTTTGGATGATGCCCAGGTCATGAAACCATCCACTTCTGGGCTCTGTAGTCAGATTGAGAAGTTGGCTTTGTGTACTAGGTACAAAGACGCAATGGACCTGTTTGAAATTTTGGGAACTTGAAGGTGATGGTGCTGATGTGGGTGGTAGCAATTATAATGCTTTGGTGAATGTTTGTGTTGGTTTGAGATCAATTAGAGGGGTTAAGAGGGTGTTTAATTATATGATTAGTAATGGGTTTGAGCCTGATCTGTATATGATGAACAAGGTTTTGCATATGCATGTGAGATGTGGTCTCATGCTTGATGCACGCAAGCTGTTTGCTAATATTTCTGAGAGAGACGCGGTTTCCTGGATGACCTTGATCGGTGGACTTGTGGACTCTGGGAATTATGTTGAAGCTTTTGAGCAGTTTTTGTGCATGTGGGAAGAGTTTAATGACGGCAGGTCTCGCACTTTTGCCACCATGGTTTGGGCATCATGTTGCGTTAGTTCGTTATGGTTTTGGCTTAGATATTGTGACAAACACAGGGCTTGTTGACTTCTATAGCAAATGGGGTAGGATGAAACATTGTCATTAATCATTCTCAAATGTTTTTTCATATGACATTGGGTGTGTACTTCTGATATTTATGTTTGATTAATTGTTAGTTTGTTATGAGATTCTTGAATCTGAATTTTTGTTTTTTGTTTTTATGGAATTCTGGGTTTAAAGGTATGAAGAAGATGAAGAAAGAGATGAAGATGATGAAGTTCATGTGTTTTTTATTATTTTATTATTTTTTACCCAGAAAACGTTAGTTTTCAGACGGAAAGCAAACAACAGACCAATTTTGCAACGACATGTAAACGTTGATGACGTTTTTTTGCTAATTTTGAAGTTTGGGGACGATTTTCACAGGAAGACAATAGTTGAGGGACCAAAAGTGCAATTAAGCCAAAAAAAAATAGTTGTGTTAGGCCATGCCATCAAACTGTTATACAATTCAACATTTATGTTTAAAAAAAAATGCTTAATATATCAAATTATCTACCAATTTTTTTTGCCAGTATTTGTTGGTATGAGAAAGCTCTTCTACCGTACACATTTGAATTTTTTGTCACAAATTTTTCTGCTTTTACATACAGTTTTATAATTCTTCTATAAATCAAATTACTATCTCTGTATAAAAATTCCAAAAGCTTAACAGTAACAATTAAAATTTGATACTTATAAAAAATTGCTGAATTTAATAATTCTAAAAAAAATTTCAAAAAAAAAAATTCTAAAACAATGTTTGAAATTTTAGTAAAAGTTATTAATTAGTGATTCACCTGTTACCAAATTTTTACACATTTAAAATTATGTAGGACGTTTACGTTTTATTTTTGTTATCATTGACCATGGGCCATGCCACTTAGTTGGGCTTGAGCTGAGTGAATAACAACAGAGTAATGAGCTAAAGGAATAAAATATGGGGAATTAAATTTCCCACCTCCGGCAACCAATTTCCCACCCCACTTTAAAGTGGGGATTGTCCACAATGCCTCATTTCATATACATTCTGAGATTATATATCCCGGACCCCTTGTGGAGCTCCGTTCCAGTATTGTACATCTCGAAAACGAGCTTTAAACTCTTCGATTTTTATAACTCGGAAACTTCCGGGGAATGCATGTCCCGGAAGTCATACAAAGTTTCGGGTTATAAAACTCAGATAAATGGTGACCTAAAATTCCTTACCATTGTAGCTATTCACTGTCTGGGATTTGTTTCTCGGAATTATGTCTGGAGTTTAATTCCCGGAATGATGTCCGGGATTTAAATCCCATAATGATGTCTGAGAATTAAATCCCGAAATGATTTCATGTTTTTATTTCGCTGTCCGGATTTTATTTTCTGGAAAGCTTTCCGGTTTTATTTCTCTGAATGCTTGGTACAAAACTTTACTGTAAAGTTGTTAATATCAAACCTGAAATACCTTTAATGCAAAACTTATGAACAAGTTTAACAAGTCTCAATTCTCAAGTCTCATGTCTCAAATCTCAAATATAATTAAATTATAATGATGAATTACATGATCACTCTTTTGAAAGGTTTACATATTGTCTACACCCCATGGTAGTTGGTTGTGAAAGGGATTCCAAAGTTTGTAGTCGATCATCATATGGATACTTCCAGTATTTGGCTTGTGGTATGCAATAAAAACGTCATTGTAGAGCAATAGGAGGCATGTGATGATTATCCTTTAAATAAACCTACATATGTATCATAAAATCTTAATATTGAATTGAATGTGAAAGTATGATATAAATGTATGTAGGTAGTTATTGAAATATATACCTGTACATAATGATTATTGTTCACAAAACCAACAGTTACCATCTTATGGTCCTTTAATGGTGGTGGAGATCCTCTCAACGGGAAGAAAGTCGAGCTACCATAAACTGATATTTGAATCAAAATCACATTATACCCTGTTGATATGAGCCACCGCATATCGGGTAAAGTCATTTACTCATCTTCCGTTGTCAACTTGCTCATTTCTCAAGTTCAGCGCGTCATGTATATATACCTTTGGGGGGTCCCATAGAGACTCTGGTACAAGTTAGAGTTTTGTTCAAGCTCACGTAGCATTACAAGCCTTACCTCATTCCAGTTGCTTTGACTCATTCCTACACATGCAACAACAACTCTATACCCACATAGACCATCTCCTGTAGTATCCACGATGCGGTCAACATGACAACGTCAGGCTTGTGGAATTTGGTCCATGTAAAGGATTGAAGGATCTTTCTTACGCTTTGAGTTTCCCGAAGGAACAATGGTAGGAGATGCCATATTGTTACTATCATGGACCGATGCCATATGGTTGTCAACATGCTCAAAATATAAAGGTGCACGTTTCTTGGAGCCTAAAGGTTCACCGGGAGGTCTCCCTTTAGTTCGTAGCTTATCCGAAGGAGGACACATAGATGTAGTATCAGGCCATGCAATCTCTCTAACCTTGTGTTTTACTGACCATTTTCCAGGACATCCAGATCATTGAAACGAACAATCAACCCTTCAATCAATCTCATAAGTTAGATTCAACTCCATTGAAGGGTCTTCACAGGATGGTGCGTCCCATGAAAGTCTCTCCCATAAGGCATGAATTGCAGGTAATGGAACAACCGTATACTTTGAAAGTTCACAAGCACAAGGGATCCTGTAAATTGTTATGTACTGACATCCACACAGTTTGTTGTACGCTCCAATACAGTTAATATTTTTTCTTGCTGCTTCAATAAGCTCCAACGCCCTTCTTGCTACAAAGCCTCGCAATATAACATAGAAAGCACCAACGAAACGATCTTCCACAATGAGTAAGTTGTTCTCAAAAGAAGCTTTGATGGCGTTGAGCTGCAGAATGATTAAGTTGTTCATCGCATCTCATAAAGTGCATAAGTCACCCTTGCTATCTTTAAGTAACATCTTTAATTTTGTATGTTCACCTTCAACCCTGCATATATTACACTTCAAAAAGTTATATACTAATCACACTACATAATCGAATTTAAGGTTTTTCTTGGCGAGTGTAATGTTGATGAACTGTATGCTTGAGTTAGACTAAACGGGATTATTGAAGTGTTTGGATACCCATCAAAAGAAAGGAAGCAGGTTCCAATAAGTTGTTTTGGTTGTTGAGTCATTCCATCTTAAATTAAAATGATTTTTGTTTTTGTTGAGTTAAAAAAAATTAAAAGTGAACTGAGATGAAGATTTTGGTAATTTTAAGTGAATTAAGATTAATAATTTTATTTTTAATAAGTAATCTGATTAAGAAATTGAATAAAATAAAAGAAAAGAAATTGCACAACAGCTCATTAATTGATGTGGCAGTGCCACATAATCACGGTGGCCGGAGCAACTCTCCGGTGAGGACCAAGCACGACGGTTATCCTAACTAAAGGGACCTTTTCCGGAAGTTACTCTGGCGAGGGACCAAAACTAGCTCTCAGTCATAATTTAGGGACTATTTTCATATTCATCCCTAAAATTAATTAGAGATTTGAAATTGTAGCTATTTAAAATTTGAGCTTCACATAACTAATATAAAACAAACTAAATTTCAATTACCCTTGCATAACAAATTTGAAAACTCATATAATAAGTAGTAGAAAAGGAAAGACTAAAAAAATTAAAAGGCAAAATTGGAGAAAATAAAACTAATTATTTGTGGACTACTTGTTGATATAGATTTGCAAGAATTTTGCACAAAATTGAAGCAAATTTTACAAAAAAATCTTAGTGAAAAAATTGGTAACAAAATTCGTAGGTGTAGTGAATAAGGTAGAGTGTAATATTTAAATAAGTTTGAAGTTTAGTGTTATACTTGGAAACCTTAGTAGTGAAGTATAATTTACTAAAAAAATTAATTTCATATATATTTTAAAATAATTTAATATTCAAAAAACTATTGTATACCTAAAATAAATTTAGAGACAGCTACGAACTTTAATAAATACACTGAACTTTTCAGTTGTCCACTTACATCGCAAAAATGTTTTGATGTCACCTCATACGCCTCCATTTTTTTTGAGAGAGAAAAAAATAAAATGAAAAGAAGTGAGAGATATGACTAATAATAAGATAGGAAAGTAAGAGAGATATGAAGATGAAGAAGGTGGAAATGAGATAAAAGAGAAATAATAATATGAGTATATCATAACTCACATCGTTTCTGAATTTTTCCGCTTCTCTAAACTATTCCTAATCAACAACCAACAACCTTGAAGCATAAGGGTCCATGCTTTCTTTTTTTTTTGTATTTTTTTATTTCCTATTTCTTTCGTTTACAAGTCAAGAAGAAAGAAGTCATTCTCCTTGTTTCTTTCAAAGTTGCAGAGTTTTGTAGAGACTTTGTCTGGCTAGCTCTCGCAGGAATTTGCTTAATCCCAAGTAAGTTTAATTGAAACTTAAGCACTTATCTACTGTCTTTCTGCCATTTTATATAGTATGAACTTGTGATATATATGAACTCTCATGTTATATTTTGACCTGTCACAATAAAAAAATATTGATCCTTGTATGTTGAAGCTTCTCGCTAAGACTTGTGTTTATGGGGTTGTTTCTATGTATATGCGTCTTTGCTATTAGTTGGACTTGGAACTGTGTTTCTTGGACTTCAATTCTAGCAATTCTCACTTGTTTATGTGTTTGTGTTTATTTATGCTTCATAAGTCTGTTGGATTTTCCTGTGTTGTTCTTCAATTCCAATTCGATTTCTTTTCCTAATCAACCTCAAAATTCGTTTTTTGTTTGTTTGACTTTCTGATTTTATTGGTCTTCTTCATACCTTACTATATTCAACTCCTGTAGCAAAGATCGCGCGTCAAGTTTCTCCTCCCTTTCCAAAATTTGTTGCGTGTCTACATTGTCATCTTTGTTTGATATTTAAAACTCTGGTTTTTTTTTCCGATAGCAATTTTTATTTATTGAATAAGCACAATCTATAAAGAGATTGGCAATGAAACAAGCCAACAAAACAACCAATCCCAAGAAGAACCAAACAATAGCCCAAAGAACCAAAGATCCCCAAAGAGACAACCAGCGAAAGGGAAAAAACCAAACAAGACGATCTTTTGAAGAGACCACAAAAATTAACTTCCTACCTATAGTGGATATAGATCAGGTGAGGCTTTGTGTGACCTCAAATTTGACTTATTATAGGCCAAATTTTAAGGTTTGACCTGACCAATTAGCTTATTTAAAAGCCTATTAACTGTCCAAAAAATATATCCATTTTTCATGTGGGTGAACATTTAAAAAAATCTTTTGTCACCAATAATTTAATATACAATTTTTTTTCTTTTCAATGTTTTAGTTATTAAGATTTTACATTCTAATGATCGTGTAGTGTCATCCAATTATTAGGGATATATATTATATATTAATCGACAAGCATAGAATGAATTTCTTGATTGAAGGTTTTGCTAGCTTATCTAAGACTTGATACCTTAAAGCGCCACTACCTTCTCAATTCTAGTATGTTTGGATTTATTTCCTCCTTTTTTCATAATCAATTATGAAACCTTGAAGATACTCTCATATGCACTTACTTGGATAGCTGAACAGAGCAAGTGAATTGAAGGGGCTGGCATGGTTCTAAATATTGAAGATGCCAGTCAATTAATGGAGAGATAGAACACTACAAGGTTTTTCTTGTCTCCTCTTTAAAGTTTAGACCAATGGAACAACTGGAGTTTTAACTTTTCTTATCAGTAATTATATTTTTTTTGTAATCCTGATCCATTATTAAATTATATTTGTTGTTGTTAGCTTGTTTTTCTGTAATACTTATACAATATGTTACCTTTTGAATCTCTTGATATCCATATTTTCATAATCCATTAGCACATAGACAATGGGGCAACAAAACATGCTATAAATCATTGGGAGCTGAGTATACTAACAATGTTGTCATATATATACAACAATTGCAGGGTTCCCTGGATCATCAATTTAAGATGGAGAAAATAGTGAATGATGAAGTAATTAGTGTCAAAGTGAGCAAATTATCTATAACTTCCATAAATGAAATGGAAGAAAATCAGCCAAAAAAGCTGCAAATTTCTTCAGTTGAAAGACCCATTAGATGTTTGAAGAAAAAGCTTCTTGTTCTTGATGTGAATGGGCTTCTAGTAGACATAGTCTCTCCCCCTCCAAAGCATAAAAAAGCAGATGCAACCATAGCAAGGAAAGCAAGTGAGTAATACCTAACTTGTTCTGTTTTGAATTAACTATGCATACTTTTACTGTGTTGTCAAATAACGGATATCGTGGCACTATTGTAGCGCTTTGAGGGTTCACTATTATCTGCTATCTGCCGCTATTTTCCGCAGGCTTGACATAGAGGATATTTGGCTTTCTGCTATTTTCTGCGATCCATGATTAACAATACTGCTTTGACTCTTATGTACTGTTTACTCATTGTTTATTCTGTTTGTCTTTCATTTCAGTATTCAAGAGGCCTTATTATCTTGAGTTTCTTAACTTCTGTTTCGAGAATTTTGAAGTGGGTGTGTGGTCTTCCAGAACCCAGTAAGTACACCTCAACTTGAACATTGTTATGTTAAATGTCACTTTGTCTGCATTTATATTCAGTAGCTGCCCCTCATTTTCTATGGATCTTTGATATTGTGATTTGTGAGCAAATAATTAGCTGCAGCTTGTTAACTTTTTGGTCCTGTGATTTTTGTAGGAAAAATGTCGACAATGTCATTGATTATTTGATGGGAAACATGAAACAGAGGTTGCTGTTTTGTTGGGTAAGCACTTTATCCATTTTCTTTGATTTCCAAGATGAAAATTTTCTGTTCCTCATTTTGAAACTTTTTGTCCTCTAGACAACCTGTTTTACTAAACTTGGTACAGAATGTATGTTGTTTCATGGCTGACATTAATTTTCATGTACTTGATAGTGTACTTCATACTTATTTCATTCAGGGATTATTCAGGTTTTCTGTTGCATTTCTTCAGTGCTATTCCATTGTGATATTGATAGTGAAAATTAAGCCATCTTGTTAGGGAATGCATTCTGGAATTGTAATTCAGTTGCAGGACAGATTCTGATCTCTTGAAAGTCAGAAATTATAACTACAATTCTATGAATTAAATATCTTTGTTTTCTTCTCTATTTCTCCTATTTTCTTCATTATTTATGGTCTAGTTCTATCAGAACTTGCCACTTATCATGGAAATTGATTTTAAATATGAATTTCTCTATTTTCGCCTCTGTTTTTTTGTTTTGTTTACAAAACATACATTTGATCAACTTGGAAGTCTTATAGATGCTTACATGGAATATCATTTTATCAAGCAAAGGTATGGTGATTCTATATTGATTGATGCATTCATTAGTTTTTAAACCTATTTGGTTGTTGGTAATTTGGTATAACTTAGAAAGCATGGTCTAATTTCATCCTATTCTACATATTATTGACAGGGCCATTCTTATTGTACTGAAACAAGTTTCAAAACTCTTGAAAACAAGCACAAGACTTTGGTTTTCAAGGATTTGAGGAAAATTTGGGAGAATTCTGATCCTAGTGCTCAGTGGGAGAAGGGATATTATAATGAATCAAATACATTACTATTGGATGATTCTCCCTACAAAGCATTGCTTAATCCTGTAAATAAACAAACCTTATTTTTTTCTTTTAGCATATTATATAATATTTCATTTACTAACTTGTTGATTGTTTTAATAAATCATTGTAGCCACGCACCTCAGTCTTTCCGCATACATACAAATTTGAGAATCAGAACGACAATTCACTAGGTATGACGTATGATACAAAATGACATAATAGCATTCATAATTATGAAGTCAATAGAGTTTGCATGAGGTTTTCTAAATTTTGCTAATGAGGCACTTATCATCATACAAAATTTGGCAGTTATACATTTTACATACACATTACTAATGTTTAATTTTTTAATAACCACAAACATTAACGGAGGTTAATAACCCCTAAGATGTATGTTTAATGTATATCATGAAATTTCGTATCTAACAATCACTTTCACTTTCCTTTGCTAATGGACTAGGCAGACTTGAATATTTATTTGGTTCTTTACTGCTCTCTTATATACTTCAAATAGTATTTTATTTAGCTTTCTTCTAACATTTGGCTTGAATCTCATTGTGGCCATGGGATAAAGGAAGATAAAACAAATTTTATTGTGATAGATATATGGCACACTTATAAGCCTACCCAAGTGTTTCCCTATGCTTTCAGATTCAAAAACATTTTATTTGCTTATTTTCTTGTTGAAATATCTATTAGGGTAAATATCTCTAAAGCTCATAGAATGGTTAACTAATAAAATATATGATTTATGGCAGCGGTTGAAGGCGATATGCGGCAATATCTAGAAGGTTTGGCAAATGCTGACAATATGCAAAAGTATGTTGAGGAACACCCAATTGGTCAGGAAAGCATCAGGGAAAGCAGTGAATTTTGGAGCTTTTACCTTCAGGTTATTGATAGTGTTTCAGCCTCTTCTCAACCTAAATGGTGAAAATGTCAACTTGAATATCAATGTACACAATCCAAGGTATATAGTTGTTCCAAAAGAAAAGTAGCGATATGGAAGGATTTTTTTGTTTTGTTTTGAAAACTACATGTCATCTTTGATGGATTTGTATCCTCTTATTATAATACATTTTTGTGTTTTACAAGATTTGACTTTCTCTAAACCTTTTTCCTTGCTTTTAATAAAGGCTTAATTCTCAAATTAGTCCCTGTCTTTGTTTCGCCGTCTGAACCAGGTCCCTGATCGGAAAAATTTGTGCAAAAAGTCCCTATGAATGAAAATCGTTTGGGGCAAGTCCTCGCCGGAGCCCGGAGCTCCGGCGAGTGATGAAGTGGCGTGATGACTAGATAAAAACTGATGACATGGCATTAAAAAAAAATTATTTTAACATTAAATTAAACATAAACTAATTTGTTTTAATCCTCAATTAACAAACTTAAGCATATTTCCCCAAACCTTTTCCTAATTACCCACTTATTACCCTCAATTCCTAAACCCAATCCCAATTCCATTTCCTAAGTTCATCTGCATTCTTAACTTTTCATGTGAGAACCTAAGTTCATCTGCATTCTTAACTTTTCATGTGAGAACCTAAGTTCATCTGAGAAACCTAAGTCCAATCCTTCCTGTGCGTTCGTTCGTTCTTCTGGCAAAGTGGATATACATTTCTTTCCTGTTCGATTTGGCAAAGTGTGAAGTAAGTAGACAACTCAACTCTCGATTAAGCATTGTGTTGATTATTATGGTGATTATTCCTTTTGATTAAGCTTATTCTGAGATGGGTTTTGGGGTTTTTCATTCTCGATGGGTTTTGGGGTTATTCTGAGATGGGTTTTGTCGTTGTGGTTTTCATGGTCGATGGGTTTTGGGGGGTTTTCATGCTCGACTCAGGGATGGGTTGGGGTTTGCATGCTCGATGGGTTTTGGGTCTGGTTTTGGGGTGGGTTTTGGGGCTGGTTTTGGGGTGGGTTTCGAGTGCATTGCTGTGGAATGATTCTTTGGGTTTCTATTTTAGGGATTAATGTTCACTTGCTATTTAGGGGATTTGCAGGATGGTGTTTACCTTCATTGTTCGCCATGGTGGTTGGTTTGGAACCTCCCCTTACTGCCATTATTTTGGTGGTGGTCGAAGTGTTTTTCCTGATCAAGATGAAGATAGATGGTCATACATTGACACTGTTGACATGATCAAAGAGCTGGGATACAAGGAGTTTAATTTGTGGTGGTCATACATTGACACTACTGAGGATGTTCCTAAAGAAGTGTTCAGGCCTTACAAATCTGATTCTGATGCACTGGAAATGGCTACGATTGCTGCTTCAAAGGGTGAAGGTGTCTTGTTTGTTGAAAATCTGTCAAAAGAGCCACTCTCAATGCATGTTAGAAATTTTGAACCAATTGTACCTTCTGTGGTGAATGAAAAAGAGAAAGCTAGAAAGAAGAAGGCTCAACCAACAAAGATGAAAACTGTTAGAAGGTCCCACCGGTTACAAGCTGTGGTGAGGAAATCAAATAACTTGGGCAAGCCAAGCCTAGTTGTTATTTCTGATGATGAGGACTTGCATGGTGAAGTCACTCTTCATTCTCAGTTTCCAATTGATGAAAATGTTCCTGAAAATGGGATTGCTCCTGATGTTACAGTGTCTGAATCTTTGCAGGTTGCTGAAAATGTGCCTGAAAATTTGAGTGCTCCAATGGCTCCAGCTGTTGATGAAATTGTGCCTGAAGTCCAGGTTGTTCCTGAAAATGTGCCTAAGTCCAGGTTGTTCCTGAAAACTTGGTTGAATCCGACAATAATATTCCAAAAGTTATTGATGGAGATGATGATCAGAGTGATGTGTCTAATCAAGGCATTAGACTTGAGGATAGTGAAGAAGAAAGAGACCTTCAACAAGAAGATGAATTAACGAACCCAGCTTTTGCAGAGGCAGAGGATTTGTTGAATAAGCATATCACACAAATGCTTAATGGTAGGTCTGCTGATGGTATGGGGATGGCTTTTGGGGATGACCCTGACTTTGATGGAGGGTATGAGAGTGAAGATTTGGAAAGTGTGGCAACTGATTCTGAGATGGAAGATGTTCCTAGGAGAAGATACCCAAAGTTTGTGGAGGAGCGTTTGGGCCCAGATTTCAAATTCATTCTTGGAATGGACTTTGCATCCCTTGATCAGTTCAAGGAAGCTCTAACTGATGTTTGTGTAACGAATGGCAGAGAATACAAATTCCTGAAAAATGATAGCATTAGGTGCAGGGTGGCGTGTAGAAGTGATGATTGTCCATGGCTCATTCTGTGTAGCAAGGTTGGTAACAAGAAATCTTACAGAATCAAAACTCTAGTTGATAACCACACATGTGCTAGAGTGTTTGATAATAAGTCTGCAAATATAAAGTGGGTGAAGAAGAAGCTGTTGAATACAGTCAGGACAGTCAACAAAATCAGCACCAATGAAATTGTAGATGACTTCAGAGTTAACCTTGGGACTGGTATAACCAGATACAGAGCATGGAAAGGCAAACAGTTGGCAACTGAAGAGGTTGAAGGTGCTGTTGAATTACAGTATACCCTCTTGTGGAGATTTAGTAATGAATTGAGAGCAAGGTCAGCAGGAAACACATGCAAGATGAGCTTTGAATCACCCAGAACCACATTGTTTCCTAGATTCAGCAGATATTATATGTGCTTGGATGGCTGTAAAAGAGGGTTTCTAGCTGGATGCAGGCCATTCATAGGCTTGGATGGATGCCATCTCAAGACTAAACATGGAGGGATACTGTTGGCAGCAGTTGGTAGAGATGCAAACGAGCAGTATTTCCCTCTAGCCTTTGCTGTTGTTGAATCTGAAACCAAAGATAGTTGGAGATGGTTTATGGAGCTTTTGATGGATGACATAGACCCCACAAGATCAAGCAGATGGGTATTTATCTCCGATCAACAAAAGGTAATTGTGATCTTATTGTCATAAGTAAACTCATTTTTGTCATTAACTCTACCTATCCTAATGTAATTAAAATGATTACAGGGATTGATGGAGGTCTTCAAAGAAGATATGCTGCAAGGTGTTGAACATAGACTATGTGTAAGGCATCTTTATGCAAACATGAAAACTAAATTTGGAGGTGGTGTGCTTCTAAGGGACCTAATGATGGCTGCTGCCAAGGCTACATATGAAGTAGCTTGGAAAGAAAAAATGCAACTAATAAAGGAGCATAACGAAGTTGCTTTCCACTGGTTGATGGAGAAGCCAACTTCAAGCTGGTGCAGACATGCTTTTAGTTGGTTCTCTAGATGTGATGTGGTTATGAACAACCTATCAGAAGCCTTCAATTCTGCAATTATATTGGCCAGAGACAAACCTATCCTAACCATGATGGAGTGGATTAGGACCTATGTCATGGGAAGGTTCCCAGCAATGATGGAGAAGCTGAACAAGCATCCTGGACAAATCATGCCTAGGTCATTGAAGAGGATATCACATGAGGTTGACCACAGTAAGAACTGGGTCACTAGGGCTGTTGGTGTTCTAATGTTTGAGGTTCGCCATCTAATCACTTTGGAGAGACATGTTATCAACTTGAGGGATAGGACTTGTTGCTGTAATTTCTGGCAGTTGAATGGCTTTCCATGCAGACATGCAGTGGCTGCAATTTCTTTTCATGGCCATGATCCAAAGGCCTATGTACATGAGTGCTACCAGAGGGCTGCTTATAGAGCAACATATGAGAATTTTGTCACACCATTACCTGGACCTAACCAGTGGATTGTTACTCCACATGATCCTGTATGCATTATGCCACCATTGTATAAGAGAAGAGCTGGTAGGCCCAAGAAATTGAGGAGAAGAGACCCATGTGATGATCTTAATCCAAGTAAATTAAAGAGAGGGGGTGCAGCTTGGAAGTACAGCAGGTGCAAGCAATACGGGCACAATAAGAAGACCTGTAAGAACCCTATTCAGGAAGACCAACCTGCTGGGAATGATGGAGCTGAGGATGGACCACAAAATGATGTACCTGAGGCTGAACCACAAAATGATGGACCTGAGGATGGACAGAATGATGGACCTGCTGAGAATCAAAAGAAAACAAAGGTAACAAACCAAAGATTTTCTTGTTGTATTTATATGCCTTATTTGATGATGTCAAAAAGCTTTAAAAAATGTTTAATATGTTTTGCAGAAAAAGGGTTTTAAGAAATGCAGTAGATGCAAGCAGTATGGGCACTATAAAAACAAATGTAAGAACAACCCTGAAATCATCCCCATATTTCAAGCTCCTGCTCCTTCTCTTCCTGGTATTGTTATCAGGGAGCCAAGCAATAATCTCACTGCACCTGCCCCAGTACCTCTTACTTCTGGAAAAGGGGTATTATTCGATCTCATATCTATTTGGATCTATTTTCATCTTAATTTCCTAGAATCTTGTATGAAAAAGCCTACCTTTAATTCCAGAAGGAAAAAGTCCATGATGCTCCAAGATCTGAGGTTCAAAATTGGAGTCAAGGATATACTGTGACAAGGAATCATGGAGCTGCAAGCACTTCTGCTTCTATCCTCCAAGTTGGGACTGCATCTGGGACTTCCAGGACAGTAGATGGGGCTGCAGCTGTTACAGGAAATGATTTTCCCATGGCTTCAGGAGATCAACAAGTTGTTGAAGACACTTTACCAACACAGTGCAGCGTTGACTTGGACAAAACTGTGGGAGAATCTTCTTGACCTTGCTTTGGATGAAGGGAATTACTTTTTGAGAGTGGGAAGGGATAGCTTTTTGTGTGAGGGAATCAAGATCTGACATGGTTCACATGGTTCTTTATTTTTCTTTCTTAAGTAGTTGAATGTGGACCACATGGCCACTAGGATGGTCGAATGTTTTGTAATATTAATGGGTTTTGGTGGACCACTTACTTTGGCCACTAACTTGCTGGATTTGAAATGCATTTTAAATGCTTTTAGCTATCTTTATCCTTCTGTAAACAATGACAATTGGGGTACTTTAACTCCTCCTTATGCATTGATGGTTTACACTCATCTATTTAATTGTCTATGTTGGTTGGATATTTTTAGCTATTTTTAGTACATGGGAACATACACAAAATACTTCCTGATAGTACACAAGATGGAACATACAGCCTTGAACATGCCATTAACAACTCCTTTTCATTACATTCAGTACATGGAACATACACAAAATACTTTCTGATAGTACACAAGATGGAACATGAAGGCTTGAACATGCCATTAACAACAAACAAAATGAAGGCTTGCACATGCCATTAACAACAGACAAAATGAAGGCTTGGACATGCCATTAACAACAGACAAAATGAAGGCTTGAAAATGCCATTAACAACAGACAAGTCTAGATAGATAACCAAACATAATTAAACTAAGGCCTTAAACTAATTCTTTCAAGGCTTTCTTTCAACATGCAGCCTTCTTTCAAATCCTTCTTTCAACCCTTTCTCATACAGAAACACCATATTGATACTGTCACAGCAACCAGAGTAAAGAAACATGAGAGCTTCTTCTGGAATCTTTCAACTTCAAGCTTCATCTTGAGCTTCTTAATCTTTTTGTTCAAATCAGAAACAACATTAACATTAACAGAGTTTGAATTCCCAATCTCAGAATTATAACTCATTGCATGACCTTCAACTGCATCTCTTCCCTGAACTGCATCTCTTCCCTCATATGGATCATCAATCCAAAAAAAGAAACCACAATTATGTGGAAGCTGCCACAAGAATACATTTTAGTTACAGATTTTTCAACAAACACAAGCTTAAACTCATTTTGGAAGGCCATACACTTACTTGCCAATTTCTGCATCTGAGAAATCTCCTATCCGAGTTATGTCGAGTACCAGCAGTGTAAATGATCAGAGGAAGACCACATTGACATCTAGCACTTCCACCTGCAGTGATTGTCTTCGACCTTGTGCGAGATGAAGAAGCAGATGAAGAATTCATGGTTTGTGAGAGGAACGCGACTCAGGGAATCTGAAAGGAGAAATCTGAAAGGAGAGGAACGCTTATCAGGGAAGAGGAACGAACGACATGAAGAGGATCGAACGCGACAGAGAAGAAGGCGACTGGAAGAACGCGACTTGAAGAGGATCGAACGCGACTGATTCTGAAACTCGAAGAGAAGAACCTCGACTCAGGGAAGAGAAAAACGCGACTCAGGGAAGAGGAACGTGACTCAGTGAAGAGGATCGAACGAATATGTGAAGAAGATGGGATGAAGAGATGAAATCAAACACTCAGATGTGAAGAACATGGGATGAACCCTAATTTCAACAGGTGAACGAAATTGGGATTGGGATTGGGATTGGGAATTGAGGGTAATTAGGAAAAAGGTTGGGGGTATATGTTTAAGTGGGTTAATTGATGATTAAATCAAGTGGGTTAATTGAGGATTAAATCAAGTTAATTTAGGTTATTAAATGGTAAATTAATTAATTTTTTTTTAATTTTATTTAATGCCATGTCATCAGTTTTTATCTAGTCATCACGCCACTTCATCACTCGCCGGAGCTCCGGGCTCCGGCGAGGACTTGCCCCAAACGATTTTCATTCATAGGGACTTTTTGCACAAATTTTTCCGATCAGGGACCTGGTTCAGACGGCGAAACAAAGACAGGGACTAATTTGAGAATTAAGCCTTTAATAAATAAGAAAAGGATGCAATTGCAATTTGTTTAACAAAAATTGTAGAACAGAGAAAAAATAGCCCAGTAGGACATGACCCAAGTGACATATGCTGAGAAAATCACTTAGTTTTAAACATCTTCTTTGGCCAAACAATGCTTCCACCTTATCACCCACAGTTCACAATCGTACCTCTAATTCCAAAGCATCTCCCTCAGCCTCCCAACCATCCAAGTCCAAGCATCGATTATTTCCCTCCTTTAATTTCACTCTTCTTCTTTTTCATCACCTCCATAATATTACCTAAGTAGCATCCGACACTGCTGGAACTAGTGTTGGTGCAAGAATGGTAAAACTCTCACCACAAATGCAAAGGCACTCACAACAATAAAAGATCAAATGGGCCGGGACCATATTTTCCAGGCCCATAACTTGGTATATATATATATATATATATATATATATATATATATATATATATATATATATATATATATATATATATATATATATGCACACATTTGCAGAAGTGCCTAACAACATGAATGCATGATTGTTTTTTTGTTACATCATGAATGAAAAAACAGAAAACAAACTAAAAAACTAAGGGCCTGTTTGATTTCTGTTTTTAAAAACAGTTTTCTGTTTTATAAAATTTAAAAACAAAAAAACTTGTTTGATAAAGTTGTTTTCTCATAATTAATTAAAAAACAGTTTCCTATTTTTTTGTTTTTAAAACAGAAAAATCAGAACAATTAAAATATGTTTTTGTTTTCTGTTTTGGTGTTTTTTCAAAAACACGGAGAACAACATTTTCATTAATGGCACTCTTGTAATTACTGGATACAGTAATGAAGTAAACATCCTTATACGATGTGGGACTCGGGAGCACTACTTGGAAATAAGCCAATCAGTATCACCTATACCCAGACTCGTCTATCGTTTCCAATATCGTTTCCAATCCATCACCAAGAAACCCATGTTCTGCAAATAAAAAATCTCTGCAACGAATTCCAATCTGTTCGTCCTTTTTCTCTTCTAAAGTTTTCTTCTTTTATAATTTTATTGATCTATATTCGCTGTAAGTTTGATTTTGGTTAGGTGCTAATTTTCCCAACAATTTTTGCTTTTACTTTGATGGCAACCAGGCACCTACCACATGAATACGCACGTTTGCCTTGCATAGGCGCTAAGTGCTGGATGAAGAAAGTTTTGAGAGGTAGAAGAACCTAGGATTTTTTGGTTGGATGTTTGGGCCATTAAACACTGACAACGGTGGAGACTGGATGAGAGGCGTTGATGGATTAAAGAAAAATCCAAAATGGAATTTTTTTATCAAGTTTTTTAATTTATAATTTTCAAAACATGCTTTAAAAACACATTTACCACAAGCAGATTTTTTTTGTGTTTTCATTCCCAAAACAGTTTTCAAAATAGAATCATCAAACAGATTTTTTATTTACTTCATTCTCAAAAACAATTTTTTAAAACTGATTTGTAGAACAATTTTTGAAAACAATAAAACAAAAACAGAATCAAACAGGCCCTAAATCTCTGCAAAGCAGAGGCACCACCTCTAACGACGGTAGATTCCAAATTTTCCAATCCCATGATTCGTGGATCGCAAGTCTCGCAAGCGCATCAGCAACAACGTTTCTCTCCCGGGGAACATGTATAATTGAGACATTCCAAGTTCTAGCTAGCAGTGCTCTAACCTCTAGAACATCCTCTCCGTGCCATTGATTTTGCACCTCACTGTTATTCGTAATCACCCACTGTATCTCAAGACAGTCTGTGTAGCACACGACTTGGCAGAAGCCAAGTTCCCAAGTATGCAATAGGCCTTTGTGGATCGATGTAAGCTCCGCCTTAAGTAAAGATCGATTAACTTTTTGATCTCTTTGAGAAAGGTGTATATCGTGAATATTTCCTCATCTTTATATTAATATAGATTTTTTTTTTCAGAAAAAAAAGTAAAGATTAACTTTATCTAAGGACTAAACAACAAAAAGGGAAAGTGCATATTAGTGAATGAATTCACAAAGATGTAAATGTCTATCCCCATGCACTAAAAAATAAAAATAGAAAGAATTTTTTAAAGAAAATAACAGTAGAAAGAAAATTTATAAGTACATTATATTAGATTGAACGTCTATTGTGTTAAATCAATTGGGAAACAAAGATGCCTAAGAAAAAGTACTCCCTCCATTCTTATAAGACATTATAAAACAATTACGCTTATTAAGTAAATATGAAGTTCATTACTGTATTGAAAAATTTATACAATATTTCATATATGTTTCTAATTAATACATTGATGAGTGTTGAAAAAACATTACTACATTTACTATTTTTTTCCTGATACATCGGAAAATAATTACTACATTTACTAAAAGGACATTAAGTGTCTATAATGAATGTTATAATTAGAGACAGAGCAAGTAATATATTTGTTTTATTATGCCACATTTTTGTAAATGTTTTATTTTTTATTAATATTCGTCAATATATAGATGGATTAAGGAAAGTAAAAATAAAAATTTATGTAAGATAAATACATATATAATGCTTAGTACACGTGACAACTATTATTGATGTCAACTTTATGCATGCTCCTTTAAAAAAGAATGTCAGAAAATTAAAATGCTTTGCAATTATTCAACTAACCAGTTTCACAATCTTACACGTATGATAATTTAGCTATTTATTTTATCACTTGTCAAGTTCCGATCCTTTGTTTCAAAAAAAAAAAAAAGAGTTCCTTCTCATCGATCTTCGTCTTATCTAATTATTTCCATTAACGCACCGGGAATGAGAATTGTATGATTCAATTATTGGAATTGTCTAATGAAAATGTAAAGGAAACACGTATCATGATCAAGAAAAGAAAATAATATACTAGTGTTTAAATGGTTAAGTGGTTGGGAACTTGGGATATTCTATCTACAAGCGTATACTTACACATGTAAGATTTGAAAGGCTGTCTTCTCATGTGACTTAATGGAATCAAGAATTCAATATGCCTCTCTAACATGGTTTGTCCCTTTTTTAACGGTCACACCATCTTGGGAGACCTCCTTTAATTTGAATGTGAATATGATTCTAGTTTCAGCTCCCTTACAAATCTGCTTTATTCTTAAAATCAATTTTCTTTCAATTCTGTGTCTTTTTATTAAAAAACAGAAATTATAATTATTAATTTCTACCTAATGAGTTCTTGCAGGTTTATATGATTCTCTTTAACTAAAATCAATTTTAAAATCTAAAAGCTAGTCACTAAAGCTTTTTGTCATAATTAATTATTGCTTTTGAATTAATTGTGAAAGAGTTTCCAAACATAGATATTAATATTTGTATAATTATTAGTTGAATGTAATGTGAGCAAAATTTTTATATCAATTCATAAAAAGAATTTTATTCAATTTTTTTTCATAAGTACTGTACAAGCAATTATAATTTTTATTTAGTTTTATCAACGTGAATTTAATTCTTTCCGATGTACTAAAAAAAAATTATGTTTTGGCTTAAGTATACTTTTGATCCCTAAAGTTTTAGAAATGTGTTATTTTTTAGTCCCTATAGCTTTAGCCATTCTCAAATTAAAGCACTACTTTTAAAATTAAATAAATTTAGTTCAGTTGTTAACTTTAACATCCAACAATAAACGAAAGAAGTAGCTGATATGGATCACAATTTTTTTATATGAATGACAATTTAAGATGGTTTCTCCCCTTAAAAAAAGATGGTTTCTTTCATTTGTATAAAATATTGTAATATATGCTAATTTTTTCCAATTTTATTGGATGGCAAATTCACATTTGGATGAAATTGGTTTAATTTTGAAACTAGATGAACTTAATTTGAGCCATTGCACGTAAAGATTAAAATCCCTCCGCATGCTCCAAAACCACTAATTCCCATAATCATACATTATTTTATTTGGTTTCTCCTAATGAATCTCGTTTACCCTAAATAAAACTTCAAAGTCGTGTTTTACTTGCTGCCTTTAGAACATGGTAATTAGTGGAGACTTTGATGAGAATATCATGTGCCAATTTGATGGGGGATAAAGCTTCTGGGAACCTTTTGCTTTGTTGGAGAATTAAGCTGATGTAGATGGATTGCTTAATTAGTTAGTCCTAGTCCATGCCCTATTAAAATAAAGGACCCTCGTGATGCTCCACTTTTTCCATGTGGTCGTGTGTGTTCCTTTTCAAACTTGCACATCAATAATCTAACCAATTTGATCTTTCCATGCACAGCGGCTCTTCTGTAGTTAAGCCAAATAAAATATGGTTGTACCAAGCTAGCAATCTATGGTTACACATCTTAAACTCAATTTTCATTTAATTATAAAGTTTTGTTGACTTTTTTAAAATAAAACTTTTGTTCAGATATTGGTGTAGGTTTTGAAATTTCTAATATATTGAAAAGGAATCAGTAGATACGGATGAGATAGGTCAATATTTGAGGTAAGATCAAGTAGGGTTTCATTATTTTAATTGAAAGTCAAGAAGATTTTAGAATCACAAAAAATTGGTTACAAGAATTGGACGAAAACAAAAAATAATCAAGTACATATTGGAGTGGATCCCGATGAGATCATACAACTTGTTTTTCAGAAACAATAAGTGTTTTGTACACCAAGAAAATATGGAATGAGATTGGAATAAGAGATATGATTAGTAGTGTGATTGATAAAGAAATGTGAGATAAATAGTTAGGTTGAAAAATTGAGTTGAAATGAGATGAAAGAAAAAATTACGCTTGAATGAATCAAACTCTTTCAAAAATTGTTACGGAATGAGGTTGTTATACTGTCAACCACTTTAATAGCTAGCGGTGAACTTACACTAAGTGAATTGGTTACAAAATATCTGTGAACTAACTACACATATACAGTTGCTAACTTTTAAGCGGATTTGCAGCTATTTCACAGCTAAGTTAGGGAGAAAACATTTTTCTTGTGAAGACCCTAGACAAAACCAAATTACAACTCCATTAAACATAGTTACAAGTTGAGGTTTACATGTTACAAGTGGCGTACCGATACATGGCCTCTTTTGGTGGTGTACTAAAGACATACTCCCTTCGTTCCTATTTAACTGTCCACATTGAGTGGAGGCACACATATTAAGAGTGTGATTAAATTTTGTTGATTTTTAGAAAAAAGTGAGGATTATTTTTCTATTTTACCCTTTAAAGTATGTGTTATCTCTCCTCAGTCCTCATTTATTGTACTGACAAGGACATTTGTTGTAAAACCATAATTTAATGCTCTATTGAAATGCTAAGTGAACAGTTAAATAGGAACAAAAAAATTTCTTCAAAGGGGACAATTAAATAGGAACGGGGGGAGTATTAATTAAGCCCAACGAATGAAGACAGAAAATGGGGACGAAGACTAGTTCATGTATCTAGGAATGCCCATGGATCACCTTCCAACCCGAAAAGCCTAAACCTGAAGAGCATAAGGCGATTGGGTTTAGTCGATTGGTGGATAAAAATAAGTCAAAAATGGACTCATGCGGGTGATGACAGTCGAGTTTGGATGGAAAGGAAAAATTCCAGCGAGATATGAACTCAACTGACACAAGTGTTACACTGCATATCTGTTTGTGCGGCCC
Source organism: Lotus japonicus (assembly GCF_012489685.1). NCBI lineage: Eukaryota > Viridiplantae > Streptophyta > Magnoliopsida > Fabales > Fabaceae > Lotus > Lotus japonicus. The sequence goes on along the minus strand of NC_080041.1, from coordinate 103,707,132 downwards.
AGTCCAACACATGAGAAAAACCCTAAATGGTTTTTTAATAAAAATTCCAGGTTGAAACTTATGTAATTAAACTCCTACGGGTCGTGAACTTCTTTTCCAGGAGAAGAAGCAATGACGGTATCCGGGGCACTCGCCATCTAATTTAATTGTTCAACTCTTTGACAACATGAAAAACCAAAAGCTCTATGGAACCCGGGTCGAAAAGATTGAGAAATAGAACCCACAACCTCGGGAGAAAAAGAGGCATTCACTTATTATAGAGATGGTGCGATTTGATTATCTTCTTCACCACCCTCCCAAGTCAAACTGGTACCTATTGTTGCAACTCTCTCTTCCTCTTCAACCAGATCTTGACCCTTAGTAAGAGGGGGAAGGGTTAAGGATTTACCCGGTGCGAGCCTCGTAACTTCGGGAAAAGGCGTGCCTCCTCACAAAGGGGGGTTGCCCGGAGAATCCGTAGCTAATAAGGAAGAGGGTTGAGCCATAACGCGTATCGACTCGTGCAATGCAGTAGCTAACGCGTTAAGTATCCTGCTTGCATCTCGCCCAACTCCTACAAAGCCCACCCCCGAAGGAAGCATGTTTTTTTTACCGCCGCACAAAGAAAATCTTTTGTAAGCAGGTCTGATTACGCCTATCCCTAATCCTAAATGGAATGCAACAAAGAGGTGCTACGACCTGGGTAAGATTAGCTATCGGAACCGGATTATAGATATTTGTAATCAATCACTGATCATTTAATTTAGGTGAGGGTTTGCGATGATTTTTCAATCTTTTATATTGGACGCTTATGACACCCCCCCCCCCTATGCCCTGCGGATTTTTGGGAAGTATCATGGTCATTTAATAAGAAGGGTTTCCATTTTTTCAAATGAACGATTTGTTCCTGATTTATCCACTAGGTAAGTCTGGTTAGTTCTTTGCACCTAGTTTTGGTGTTATTGATTGTGAACCAATGTTGGGTTGTTCTTATTCGTTTCTATCATAACAAGATGGACTTAGCGAAATTCTTGGGTCATCTCAATCTGTCTTGATTCTATATTTTTTACTTTTTACTTAATCGGAAGTGCATACCATGATTTTTCTGTCTATCGATAACCTAGGCTGACAGACATGGGTTCTCTCTCCTCGAAGGGTCCAGCTTAAAAAGTTCTTCTGTCAAGCCTCTATCAACGAACCTCCAAGTTTGAAATACCATTTGTACAAATAAGAATTGGAGGAAAGTGGGATAAATGACCGATACTACTGGAAGGATTCCTCCCAGTGAATTTTTTACTCAAAACGGTAGTTCTTACTCACGGAATTTTTGGACTTCGATTTAATTTTTTTTTGAAAATCATCGCGGTTCTGGTATGAATCTATAAGAGATAGCCTCTTCTTTTACCCATTCCAACCCTAACGTGTTTGATTTGCACCTCACCCCACCATAAACCTTGATCTCCTTCTCTTTGTCCTTCACCTCTACGTCACACCCTCACTTGTCCACTTACCCTCCACCTCGCATCACCCCTCCCTATGCTTCACCTATGAGTCGTACCCTCACCCATCTACTTACCCTTTCCCATGCATCTCCACACTACCTCACATTGTCATGGATTCTTTGCATCATTTCCCAAGCAAGGCTCCAAAGCCTCTCAAATTTTCCTCCAATGTGTTCCATTGTGTAGAAGTTACCAACAAAATGTAAAAATTTGACTTACGTATATTAGAGTTGCAATGCGGTCGCGCCACAAGGAATCAACGCGAATGCGCCCATAATGTATTAGCTTTGTTGCGCCTTGGTGTTCACTAACGGATGCACCCCTAAAGTTCCAGCACAATCATGTTAGTTATGCTCATGGCGGCCACCCTAGTAGACTTGCAGAATTAAACCAAGAAAAAGGGTAAAAATGCTTAGAAATAAACTAAAAAAGATAAATTAACACAACCTACTCACTAAGATATCCTAAAAACCCTAAGAAACTAACTCTATATCCCTGAGTCAACAACCACCAAAATCTTAACTTAACTGTTGAGTATTATTTTGTTTAGTGATTGGATGCATTTTGTCTAAACAATATGTGCTAGTATGAATGTGTAGCATGGTGTGCGAAACAACTTGTTTTGTCTGATGTGCGACCGAATGTGCTAGCAGTTGGCAGAACATTGTGCTACTAGGTTGTCGTGTGTTTTTCATGATGGATAGTCAGAAGTTCTTGTGGTGACCTTACGCGTTTCAAGTTGTGCATATCTTCTGAGTATATGGAAGAATTAATCTATTTAGAGGAATAAGATTAATTCGATGTGAGCCTATTAATTAAGAAGTTTTGGTTCTGTTTTGTACAATTAGAAGAAGATCTTTTCAAGATTTGTTCCAAGGTTTACTACATGGACTTTGTGATGTTCAACCCTTTGAAGACAAGGCTCGTAGAACATCTATTTAAGTTGTGCAAGAAACCCTAGCTGCTGCACGGATTGCTAGTTGTATTGCTTGTGCTAGTAGGGTTTACTTTGTGAGTCTTTCTTGTGTTTTTGTAATCAACTTAAGTGTTGCCGTTCCAAACATAAGCATTGAGTTGTTGTTATTTAGTTGAGTTGTAATCTCATCTACATTGTAACTTGTGATTCAATCACTATGGTGAGTGATTGAGAGAAAGTGAGAGGAGTTCTCATACTTAGTAGGAGTACTAAGTATAAATACATTGGGTAGTGTTTAGGTTGTAAGGCTTTGAACAAGGAGTTCTTGTAAGATCAGTTGTTCCTAAATTAGTAATAGTGAATTTTCTTTCTTGGGTGAAAACCCTCCAGACGTAGGTGACGTTGGACCGAACTAGGTTAACGATTCCTTGTGTTATTGTGTTTTATTGTTTAGTTGACTTAAAAACACGTTTAACTGTGATCATTCTTGCTTGTATGTTCTACACAATGTCCTGAATATTGTATAAAATATATGTCCTAGATGAACGAGAATTATATTAACCAACTGAACAATATTCTGAATGCAAATTCTCGTTGAATTTGAAATTGAATCATTGCGGGTAATCCATATAGACCTTATATGACAATGGATTATTTTTTTCTACATGAGCATCAAGCATCAATGAAAGATTCAAGAGGACAATTATTTTTGCTAGAAATTGTGAAACATGTATATTTTTATCATTCCAAAATGCAATTGGCGGGGTTGTTGACCCAATGATAATTTCTCACAGATCACAAATTTTATTAGTGAGTAACAAATACAAAAAAAAAAAACAAGTGATCTTCTACATCATACGATAAGTATACAAATTTTTTTCAACAGAAAGAATTAATGCTACCTTATTTTCAAATTATGTGGATTAAAAAATAGGTGCAGTTAGTTTTGAAATAGATGGACTAAAACTAAAATGAGTCTATTAATTTCTTGGGCGTAATTTAAAAGTACAATCATTTTTATCACTAAAAATTTGATAAAATATTTTCGGTGACACAGTTTAAGTCATAAGCGTTCATAGGCGCTTATTTATAAGCTATTTTAAAATATATTGAAATAAATTGAAAATAAGTTATATATAATAATAAGCTATTTTTCATAAGTTATTCTGAATAACTTATGAAAATAAGCTCAAAACAGCTTATGGTAGGCCATAAGCTGTTTGCATAAGCTATTCTAAACACTGACATAAGAACTTATGCTATCATATAAACTCAAATAAACTCTTTCAAACTGTGCATAACAACTCGGTCTTCAAATAGTGGATATATCTACTACCACGTTAACCAATCAATTGAACCTATACATTGTCATGAGGACAATATACAAAAGAGTGTCACATGTCACAGCCGGCTTTATTGCCATTGAACTGACTAATAAATCAGTATTTCATAGGCTTCTTTGTTAAGCACGTGATATGACTTATGCCTGGTTGTGATATGACTGTTTACAGAGCATACAAATCTGTGTTTACACCATCTAGGTTTGAACAAGGTAAATCCAAATTTGCATGCTCAAAACGTGTTTGATCGATCTAGTTCTAGGGGAATTAGGTTTGGTACTCCATTTATTGAGTTTCGCACCCCACTTTATTTAATACGGTATTTAAAGTTCCGTATTTAATATAAATAATACGGAACTTAAAAAACCGTACTGTATTTAAGCATATGTGGCACATTTTCAACCATTCATTGCATATAAAAAAATACGGAATTTTAAATTCCGTATTGAATACGGAAATTTAATTCCCGTATTGAATAAAGTGGGGTGCCAAACCCAATAGGTGGGGTGCCAAACCCAATTCCCTAGTTCTAGTATAATTGATAGAGCTCTCCAAAAATTATTACCGACCTAAATTTAATTCATCCGATAAAATCGTTATTTGAGAAATTGAATTCAAACAATCTGTATTTTGTAGTCACTAATCGGTTGGTAGCGGGTCTTCGTGTTTTGAGGCTTTTCATGCGAAAAAACCGACTATTTTAACCCCAGTCCAGCCGAAACCGACCAATTGACATATCTTTCCTCAAATCTATCTAAATGGTTCACAACTTCACATTACTCCACTACTAAATTTGTTGTTTGACTTGTCTCCTCTCTCAAACTTTTCTCCTATCTTTAACAATAAAAAATCTAATGAGTTCTTGAAAGCTAGTGAGGTTTTGTCTCAGAGTTCCTTCATTTAGATGAGTGAGATGTATCTAAGTAGAGTTCTATTTTATGTCACAGTCATGCACCGTCAAGGAGGAGCTTCGTAGTGCATCTTCTTTTTTCTTTGTGAATTTTTTCTGGATTAACAATCCGTATAAACCCACCCGACAAAACAGTGATCCGTGCAAATCGAACCCGAACAACCCATAGCCACTAATCGATATGTGGCAGATCTGATGTTATGATATTTTTACCTGATCAAATCGACTATTTTAGCCTGGATCCGACTAAAACCAACCGATATAGACAACCTTAAGAATATAATTTGGAATTTCTTATCTTTAGACATCATGAAAAGATTCAAGAGGACAATTATTGTCTCATGGTACGAACAACACCCAGGCCCTTGCATCAAAATGAGAAGCTAAACCAAGCTAATTAACATCAAGTCATCAATTACATTTTTGTTGACATGCAAACAATATGTAATGGCCATAAAGGTCATCCAAAGAGGCATGTTGGTTGTGGCATAAGAGTTAGCCATTGAGATATTAGCCGAAGTATAAGAATCAACCGTTGGCTTGATGAGGGTAAATTAGTGGCTTGAAGAAGAATTGTGCATCTAGACAGACTTATGGGCAAAAACGTTAACTTAGGTTTCAAATCAATGATATTATTAGAATTTTACTTAGAAACTAGATTTTTGTCACCCGGAATATTGGATATGGGTCCTCTCTTTTTTTAAAAAGGAGCAATTGCTACAATGAGCTAGACGATACAAGGAAGATCAAACAAATAAATCTTCTGAGCTGACTAGGAGTGAGAAGACATTAATAGTCATGATTGTAGTGGCCTGTATAAGGACGTGGGTTAGTGGTAAGATGACTTGTATAAGGACTATCTCATTCTCAACCTCTTAATAACAATCATTAAGAGCTTTTTAGAGTGTCTCAACTAAATTAAGAATGAAGTCATTTACTTGAGTCACTAAATAAAATACGCTAATTATTAGAGTCGACTGAAAGCCGACGCTAATGACTAAAAACCGATGTTGCATGAGTTTTAGCGTCTGCATCGGGGTCAGCAGTAAAAGGGCCGGGTTGAAGCTAAGTGTTAACCCTTAGAAAATAATGCACGTCATCACCAACTTTACCCTGACAATTACTAACAACAAGTTAAAGCTAATTAATTTACGCAACATAAAACATAATATAAGAACTTAACGTCTAATTATAATACACAATTTCAAATCAAATCATAAAGAAATATAACTTGAAAAATATAAAATGATGTTACACAACAACAACCATGAGGTTCTGGTACTCAACAAGGCAATTAGCCCACTCCCATTTCCTCGATAATGGTGGTAGAAAACCAAGCTCCTTAGAAACCATCTTCATCACTTCTAACCTCAACCAAGGCCCCAATGCTTATTAAATTCTCCTTCTTTGGCTTCACAGCTTCCTCAAACTTCATAGTTTCAACTTCACATTTGCCCTCAACGACACCTTGTTCGATTCACTCTCCTATTAAATCAATTATTAACATGACAAACAATAACATCCTAAGGCATGCAATTTAGCCCTAAAATCCTCCTAATGCAACAAGTCATAACAAAATTTGAATTAAAACACAAGCATACCTGCTCCTCCTGCTTTAGTTGTGGGATTGGTGGGTCCCTATGGTCATTAATGCATTCACGGTGGTGTGTGAGCGAGGACAAAGGGATAGGGTGAGGGTGGCGGAGGAAGAACGACAACGTTGAGGAAAGAGTGTCATGTTGGAGGCTACAAAGTGTGAGTTGGCATGGGGATAAGTGATAGCGGTGGAGGAAATGAGATAAGGCGAAGGGAAGAACGTCACAAAGGGGGTGGTAAAGTGTGAATGGACAAAGGGATAGGGTGAGGGTGACGGGGGAAGAGCGTCATGGTGGGAGCGGCAGAGTGTGAGTGGCCAAGGGAAGAGTGTCACGAGGGCGACTTAGGGTGGGGCTGAGGAAATAGCATCATGAGGGTGGGGGAGAGTGAGAAACCATGGGAATAGGGTGAGGTAGGTGGAGGAAATGAGACAAGACTGAGGGAAAAACGACATGGTACGAGAGACAAAGGGTGAGATTCGAGGGAAGATCATCACGGTGGGAGCGACAGAGGGTGAGGTTCGAGGGAAGAGTGTCACGATGGGGGTGACAGAGGGTGAGGGTTCAGGGAATATCGTCATGGTGGGGGAGACGGAGGGTGAGGGTCAAGGGAAGAGCGTCATGGGGGCGACGAAGTGTCAGCGGCCTAAGGAATAGGGTGAGGGTGACCAAGGAAATGAGACAAAGCCGAAGGAAGAGCGTCATGGTGGGTCGAATGAGGCTAAAGGTCGAGGGAAGAGCGTCACGGTGGGGGTGGCAGAGGGTGATGGCCGAGGGTCTGAGGTATAATGGAGGCGGGGCGGAGGAACCAATAATAGTTAGCATCAGGTTGGCCGAAGCTATGAGTCATGTCGCATCAAACACATCATTGAGTCAAATTAAAGACTGTCAAATTAATAAGCCTTAGGACTCGTGAACGGACAGTACATTGACAAACTTGCTTCGATCATGGTCGACACAATGTACATTAGCATCTATATATGTCACTTGAAAAGTGATGCTACGTTCCCGGAAGTCGACGCTAGGATGATCGGTAAATTTTGCGTATGTTTGAACCACGCTAAATATCATTTAGCCGACGCAAGTTAGAGTCGGCTTAACCACTCAAAGTTTTGGAGTTATTTTTAAAAAAGGTACTTCATGTCGGCTTTGCATGACTACACTGATGCAAAGTGGCCAAATTTAGCGTCGGTGTCATGACTGACACTGAATTGGACTCTAAATCAACACATTCTTATAGTGAATAATTGCTTGTTTAAGATTTATGACATTAGTTTCACAGCCGACTAACAGAGTTATTTCTATACCTACATTTATTTATTTGAACCACTTAACACATTCAAAATCATAACCACACATATATAGCAATTTTTTTTTATCTTTTATCTCTAATTAATTTAGAATGCTGATAAACAAAGTTTAATAATTAGAATGGTGATAAACAACGTTAAGTAATTATGATAGAAGCATTTACAATTTTCAGGACAGTGTCAGACTTTGTTTGGAGTACTGGACCATGGTTTATAGGAGTATACCGCAACATGTTGTTCAATAGAAAAATTTATAATTAAACTATAATTTAAAAAATTAGTCAAAGATTAGTTTAGACTATTTCATGACTAATCAATTACCTGCAAAAATTGGTAGAAATTAATAAGCTGTAAAATTAAATAGTCACTACTCGAAAATGGTTATTTAGCTACTTAAATTAACCATTTAGTAGCAGTTAGAACCACCTCTAAGGATGACCAGCTGCGGTAGGCTATGTGTTAGTGAATTTGCAGCTGCTAAACATCGTACTATCGGTTTCGACCAAGTGTCAGAACAACCGCTGCGAGTTGCATTGTCACACTAGCAGCAGTTATAACTTTTTTTAGAGAGAAGAGATCCTCTTAAGTTTATTTTCTCTCAATTTTCTGTAGTGGATTTGTGACGGTTTCTAGCCGTCAGAAATGTTGAAAAACCGCAAAAAATGTTGCCAATATTTTGCAGTAACATTTTTGACGGTTTTTCAACACGTTGTGACGGTTTGAAACCACCATAGATATCCACTGTAGAAAATTGAAAGAAAATAAACTTGAGAGGATTCCCACCCGTCTTTAGACTACCCTCATTCTTTTGTTAGATGACTAAAGGTGATTATACTTTTTGCTAAGTGTCGCCCACCTAAACCGACACTGACGCATTATCTTATTTCTTAAGGCAGTTTTATTTAAATAGACAATATACTATAATGGTCCATCCTAAAATCACCCACAATTTCATAAAAAGAGTACTTATATTCTTTCATGAAGTCCACTCACCCACTCATAGGAATGCCGAACTAAGCTTTTGTAATTATCCTACACTCTTGCTTACTCTTGGTCCATAAACCTATAACATATATATTAGGTCACTGGTTAGTTAGATGAATGTCATTGCTTATAAACCAAATTAAAACAAGCAATAAGTCAGTCCATCATGAGACTTTGTTTCCCGAATTTACCGTTTCATTTATGCAAGCAATCTCTCGAATAGGAAATTTAAAGCTTTGCCGTGGTGATTGGGAAAAGTGTGTGTATATATATATATTCAATAATGATATAAAGTGCATTGTGGAAAAAATAGGTGATTTGTTATGGTGTTAGAGTAAATGTAAACATGATTTTATGTATTTCAATAAAATATATAGAAGTTAGAATTTGACACGTTAAATTTAACAGGTATGGAGAAGCATTATTTTAACTCGTTAAAATTAATGTGTTAAAATCTCACTTCTCTGTTCTACATTAATTGATCAAAAATAAATTTACATTAAACTTAGCATGTTAAATTCTAACTAATTTCTCAATTGATATCTTGAGATACACATAAAATCACTTTTTTTTATAAACAGAGCAAAAGAAAAAACAACAAAAGAACAAACTATTGCCTTAAAAAGGCTACACCAAGGGTATCAACGTGCAACTCGGACATGACACCAGCTAAACAACATAAAATCACATTAAAGAAGCCTCTTACATCAAAACATACATGCACACTAATTCCATGTACCAAAACCAATTTATGTATTCCTCGGGATACATCCTAGATGAAGCACAAATTTTAACTTATAATCACATGTAAACTACATGATATTTTGTGGTTGGTTAAAATAAAATGTGATAGGTGAGACAAAAATTATTGTTAGTGGAGGACATTAATGGCCCAAAGGGAATAACAGTTTTTAATTTCTAAAATAACAAGTATTTTGGAAAAAATGAAAAAAAAAAACTAAAACAACAAACACTAAGAAAAACTAAATCAACAAACACTTTAGAATGAACGTAGTCCATCTGTCACTTCAAGAAAAAAATATTGATGTTCTCATTTTTCATTAAAATTAACATGTAACTCTCCTTATCCTTTTGACTCTTCAATTTTCATTTCAAATTAAAAATTATATTAAGTTAAGGGTATTATTTATAAAACATAATAAGTGCATTTTGATGCTATAAATTATACATGATATCATTTTATTTCTTATATATATTATATTTTAATATTTATACACTACACTGGAAAAAATATAAATAAAAATAGAAAGAACCAATCTTATACCTTGAAAAGTTCTATTCGTGCGGCTGCTTCTTCTCCCAACTATCAAAGAGACCTCGGCGGAATTGCCACATATAAAATTAATTAAGCACAATTTTGTAAAGAAATAACCTGCTTATCCCTCAAGAAAAGATGGAAAACATGCTCAATTTCATTTGATTGAATAGAGTTAACCCAACCCCTTGTTAATTGAAGAAACCCCCCACTTCAATTTGTTTTTTTTTTCTTTTCCACGAAAAGCAAACATGAGTTGAAAGTATTTTTTTCCTCCTTTTTTTCACGAATTTTAAGGTGTGAAAGGAAATAATAGTTGGATCAAAGTTTAGAAAGTCTTTCTTCGTCTCCCTTTTCCAATATTAAAGTCAACCGTTTTCCAATCGGCACAATGGGGAACATAATTTTGGATCTCTGTACTCATTCTAGGGAAATTCCCAGCTTTGTTGCTTCTAGTATTTATTTATGACAGCAGTTAGCAAAGCTGTGGCAAAAACTTCTATCTTTAAACTTGAGAGTTTTTTACGCACTAGCTTTTATTTCATCAAAGAAAATATGCATAGCTAAGTGAATTCTAACTCATCCCAGTCCTACAACGATAGCGATGATGCACTAAAAACATGGTACTACCAGCAAAAGTGGCAGACCAAGAGGCCCAATATTTTGCGGCGGAAACGATTCTTCAATTACAAAAGGACTCCCACCTCAAGATTTGATCTTGATCTTCATTTCATTACTTAGGAAATTGTTAATGGTCCAAACATATTCAAGAGATATTAAACTGTTTGGCCTTGCATGGTCACTAAACAAATCAGACCAGGACCACACTTCTTTATTGAAATGCATCAACAAAAAGGGCACATATAATCAATAAGGTACACGCTTGAAAATTCTTCTACAATTAATTTTGAAGTCAAAGTCAAGTTTGTGGAGAAGTTTTTGTATAACTTTTGAATGTGAGAATATATACTAAAAAGAGAAACTTATCCTAACATGCTATATTGACATCGAAGTCAACTTGTTCTTCTAGAAATCAAACTGAGATTTCCTCTGATCTCCTTGTGGTGGTCTAGGGCTATGCACACAGTCGTGAACTGGATGTCCACAGTGGAGCACGACAGGGGGAGGTACATGCAGAAACCATTTCGACGCTCAAGTCACTATAAGATCAGAGATAACTCAAAATCTAGAAAGAACAATAATAAGCAAATAAGTGATGATATGAACTGTATTTACAAAGTCTTATATGAACTTTGATTGAATGATTAAAGCATTTAACTTTAGTGAAGCTACTATCGCAAATAACTTTCGAGATAGTTGTTACACTTCTTTAAGTTAATTATTGTGGGGATCATGTTTTTGCTCAACTAACTAACTGTTAAACAAAATAGAGATTCCTTTTGACGGTCATGGCTGATCATGTGGTGTTCATTTGACTGTGAACTCTTTGGGGGAGATTATCACAAATATTGGGCTGACCAGAATATAATGTGATTTTTTCTAGGTTGGTGAGTAGTTCAACAAAGTGATTAATAACCCATTTTCCATAATCCTCTTCAATTCACATTTTTACAATGGTTATTAAAGGTTAAATATTTGACCCATCAGAGAATTCAACATATACAATGTACCCTCAGTGCACAGCAAATGCAATTCCCCACAAAATAAGGTAAACTGCAACATCCATGTAATAAATACTACTTGCTCAACCAGAACAATATAACACTTCCATTGGCAAAGACGCAAAGTGAACTAGCTAGTATGATATCATATCAGCTCCATTTTGAGGTCAGGTCCCAAGTATGGAGGAAAAAAAGGTGAGAACCCATCATCAAAGGGTGAAAAGTGAGATATGTTATGTATGGAAATAGTTGAACAAGAGCTTTAAATATTCCTGCAGGCTTTCACTGAATATCTCTATCTATATATCCACTTTACTTGTTCTAGTTTAATCCTTTTCTTTTGGTACAAACTCTACTTCTTCTTCATTTGATTTCTTTTCTTTTCTCTCTGACAAACTCCACATGCTCATGGAGACAAGTCCAAGGCACAGACCCACCCACGTTGTTTTGTTCACATGGAAGTGGAATAGGAAATGACCATGTAGCTGTTTGTTCTGAGTTATCTGTCCCACACATTCACACACCTATCCCACTTCCCCTTACCTTGCTTCCCTCCCCCTCTAATTTCTTTATTAAGTATTTATAGCATGTTCCCAGCTTTTACTTCTTAATTCGAATCCATTCTGAAATTCAGAAACTACTGAGAATTTAAAAGATATTCTTCCTAACTTCTACTTCATTATACTCCCTTCGGTCTTATTTATAAGTAAAAAAAAAAAATTCACATAGTTTAAGAAAGGTAGTTAAACTAGATAAAATGTATTAAATATGTCTTGAATCAAAATAAACTTCCAAAATTACCCTTTGTTATTAGTGTTGGAAAGTGAGAAAGAGAGAGAATAATTAATGAGACACATTTTACAAGTTAGAATTAATAAGGACATCATTGGAAAAAAATAATTAATATAGCTCAAACTTTCATTTGATTCTTATAAAAAGGACCAAGATTTTTCTTCTGTTTCATCCTTATAAATAAGACCAGAGGGAGTAATTAATTATAAAACCCTGAAAATATTACCAAGAACTTCTACGTCAGTGTAAATTCTAAAATTCAGAAACTACAAGCAACGACTTCTTTCTAACTACTAGCTACTCCGCCAAAATCAATTTTAAAACCCTGAAACTATACATTGGCAGAAGCTTCTACTTCATCAAAATTGATTCTAGAATTCAAGAAACTACTGACAGAAACTTCTATATCATCACAATAGACTCTGAAACTCAAAAACTAGTTGGAGGAATAATTGTAAATAGTTTTTCAAGCATGGAGTTAATTTTTAAGCATTATATTCTCTCTCTATGAGACAATCAGATTGACACCTCAAATTCCACTATCTTTTCCTATCTCTCTTACGTAATGTCAAATTAAAAGGTTGTCACTGCTTCTTATACTATTTATTAATCAAGTTGATTTTTCAACATTTGCCTCTGGTATATAAAATACTACCCCAGAATTATAATTCTCCTCTCTCACACAACACAACACACTCTGGCATCTGCAGCTGCATCTCCTTGAGATAACAAAAAGTAAAACTATTCCTTTGTTCTGTGGGCAAATCCAGACAGAGAGAGAAAACAAAACATCTCTTCTTGGGTCTCCCAAATTATTTTCCTCTTCAGTTTCTGCATTGTCAACATAGAAGGTGGATGCTAGTGGTAGCATTTTGGAATTGCTTTGTTTACAATTCTCTTTTGTTCCTTCTGTTTCTGCAGTAGATATATATTCATCTCTTTCTTCTCTTTTGATTCTGACCTATGACATTCTCTTGCATACACATGTAAAACAAACAAAAAAATCAACTTCAAATGAAATATGCATGACCATTTACTTTATCAAGTATATGCTATATTTCAATGCAACACTATTATTACCATTTCATTTTGAAATCTCTATAGTATTGGATCAAATTCCTATATAGCCATTGAATAGAAGATCTCTTTCTTCATTCTTCAATAGGGACATGGCTGTTAATTGCCTAACAAAAGCCCTGTTTGGACTCTGCAGAGTCGAAGCTTGAAGGGAAGTGAAAATGTCTGAAAAGGCTTTGAACTCCTTGAAGGATGAAAACCCAGATTTGCAGAAGCAAATTGGGTGCATTGCTGGATTTTTTCAGCTTTTTGACCGTCACCGTTTCCTCACAGGCCAAAGCACCAGCAGCAGCTACAATCAGCACACATCTATTTCAGGTATCATGTAATATAACATTTTTCGTATTAACTTATTTTTTCTCAAAATTAATTTTGTCAGGACTTAGAAACTATTCAATAAAGACTTATTTACCGAATTGATTTTGACTTTAGCATAATTTATAGAACATTTTCAAACATGCTAATATCCTTGCATTTGTCCAGCATTTTGAAAGTGATTTTAATAGTGTTAGTGCCACTATGTTATGTTTTATTTTCAATTTCTTCCATTCTTTTTTCTTTTTGTATAGATTTTCAGACAATCATGATTAATAGAGAAAAGATGATGTAGAGATGCATGTTAAAATGAAGAGAATGTTAGATTTACGTGCAAAAGCTCTTAGATAATTCTTATACATTGTGATGAATAAATTTTGATCATTTGTTGATTCAACAATGATATATACACACCTCATTTTCTAAACACTTCATTTCCACTCATTTTTATTTCTATCTCTCTCCTCTTATCATCTATCATATCTCAAACTTTCTCTCTCTTACTTTTTCTTTTCTTCCTATCTCTCTCATCCTCCACCTCTCTCCACCTCATTTTAGAGGTGTGAACATAACATTATTCTTTGTTGATTCAATGGGTTACTCTCCCTTATCTCAACACATGTGAGAAGTTTTGTGTACGCAACACTTTTTAATAAAAAAATTAAATTGCTTTTTCCTACAGCAATGAATTAATGACACAATCAATCTTCTTTTGAAGAACTAATATTGAAATAACTACCAGTGAAAACATTGAAGTTGAAAAATAGGTTATATAAAATGAATTTAGAAGATATAAATAATTTTATTTGGATGGTAAAGTAGAGTTATTTGTAAAGCAGAAATATATTTATTGAAAATTTTATATGTTTTCTAAGTTATATTCATCAAAATTAATTCGACAGAATTAAATTTTGTCTTATCCAAACATGATTTGTTGCTTATAAGTCAATTCTTCGGAAAATGGAAGTTCTACCCAATAAATGCTAGCAATATTTTTTAAAATGTAAACATATTTTTTTTTATAAAAATCAAATGTGTTGACTTTTTTAAAAAATTAGAAAGAAGAGGTGAGAAAGTGTTTAGAATAGGGTGCTCTTGAAGCATGAGATTTGGTGTTGTAGTTGCCGGTCTTGTCACTGTTCATGGTAATTGTGCATATTTTATACTGGTCATTTACAGCTTAATACGAGCACTTACGTTGAGAAAATCAGTCACTCACTTACCTTTCCTCTTGTAACCCAAAAATAAATTTAAAATATAGTCTCTCACCAAATTATTTTTGTCAATTGAAGTTATTTTAGAAGACCTTCTTTCATAATTTATATTTTTCAAAAACAAGGTAACATTTTTATAATTAAAATTAAAATAGGAAATTAATAAAGAAAATATTTCTAAAACTATAAACAAGTAAAAATAAAAATCATTTCTTCATTTTCATTTAGTTTTGTGGGATGGTCAGAGGGTGGTTAATGTTTTTTCTTGTAAATTTGAAAAAATGAATTTATCGTAAAGATTCATAATTTTCATATTCCAATCAAAGATGTAAATTTAGTATACTACTTTAGATATGATAAAAACATGTATCTGGAACTAAATTTTGGAGCTGACGAAGTGTTAGCATTTTTTTTTCTCTTGCTTTTGTCAAAAATATGTTCTGGAATCAGCATACAAAATTTCCATAGGGAATTTCCTGTTTAGTTTCTATAATCTATATTCTATAGAACCCTGCCTTCTCACATTTTGAAGACCACATACGCTCAAGATTAGTGGACTGGGCGGGACATAAAGAAGATTATGTCCCGCCCAAAATGAACAAATAACCATTGAAGATAGCCATGGCGGGAAAGGCGACACGACGAGCTTCATTGCCCTCCCTTAGATGATGGACCCACAAGCCAGCTGGAAGATTCCTTTGGATTTGTCTTATATGTACAGGGATTTGGGCCCTGATTGTCAGTCCCAAATATAGGAAAGGTCCATATCATGACCACCCCTTCTATAAAAGGGGAGGTCATCCACTTGTACGAGACCAACTTTTTCAGCATTAATGAGAATATTCCTTTTATGGTAGTTTTGCTATTTTAGTGCTCTGCTAGGGTTTACGTTTTGTCTTTCTCTTACGTAAGCTTGCCCTAGTACAGAACATTGGCGCCGTCTGTGGCTCTGACTTAGCTCTTCCGGTGACAGAAGGAGGAATTACGAGCCATGGAGACTCGTTCATGTGGCGTTGGTCGACACGATCATCGCCGGCGCGGTGGTGGTCGACACGGCGGTCGCGGCGGCGGACGGAACACCAACCGTCCCCTACTGGACGAGCAAGAGCAGGAAGCTTCCTCGGAGGGGGTACACTCAGTGGCGCCGTCGCCAGCGTCATTGGTGAATGCAGCTCCGGGAAGACCTTCAGATCTGATTGCTAAATCAGATCCAGGTGTGCGGCGGCGTTCAACGCCGCCTAACTACGTGAATTTGGAAGATCTTAAAACCACTGCTCCACGGAGAGCGCAAGAGGCAGTGACAGGTATCACGCCTGCGGCTTTGCAACAAATGTTAGATACCTTGCAGAAGGTGCAGTCCCAAAACGAGCAGTTGCAAGCCCAAGTTGAGTATCTTACTCAGCGGCAGGATTTTAAGCAAGAACAACGCCTGGAGGCGGAGGATGTAGTTGAATTTCAACCTTTTGTTCCAGCCATCACTAGGGTGGACATTCCAAAGCACCTGCAAACCATGGCATTAGACGCCTTTTCGGGCGAATCTGATCCTATGGAGCATCTTAGATACTTCAATAACAAAATGGTGATCGGCGGGGCGACGGATGCGGTAAAATGTCGATTATTACCTTCCACGTTCAAGGGCATGGCGATGCAGTGGTTCATTCGACAACCGCCCTTCTCCATTGATAATTTCACTGATCTGTCCACTAAGTTTCTGACTCAATTTTCCGCCAATAAAACCACAAAGGCAACAATGTTTGATCTTATCAGCATACATCAGCAACCAGGCGAGAAATTAAAAACCTACATGGCACGCTTCAGCAAGATGGCGGTGCAGTTGGAGGATGAAAAT
Source organism: Lotus japonicus (assembly GCF_012489685.1). NCBI lineage: Eukaryota > Viridiplantae > Streptophyta > Magnoliopsida > Fabales > Fabaceae > Lotus > Lotus japonicus. The sequence continues at coordinate 103,690,451 of NC_080041.1, read as the reverse complement.
CCAGATGTCTGTTTGGCGTCATTCAAAAATGGCCTTCGGGCGGGAGATTTGAATAGAGACTTAACAAGGCGACCGGCGAAGGATATGATGGATCTTCGCGCTCGTGTTCAAGAGTTCATATTGATCGAGCAAGATGATCAGAAGAAACAAGAAAGAGAGGAAGGACGCAAGCAGTCTCAATCTGGCGGTGTTTCACAGGACAAATCCAAGGCGGGGAAGGAAACCAGGGTAGCGCAAACCCCCCGTGTACCAAGACCGGGACCATACCAAAACTCTAAACCTGGCTTTCAAAATACATGGCACAGAAATTCACAAGGTCCCACTGCTGCCACAGCTGGTCAGCCTGGTGCTTTGCCAACGCCAGTCCCACTTACTAAGTTGAATGCACCCTTAAGTACCATTTTAAGGGCGGTTGGGCAGACCAACGTTGTGCAGTACCCACCACCCCACGGCGGCCGCCAGCTAATGTGGACACCAATAGGTGGTGCGAGTACCACAAAGCGTTGGGGGATACGACAGATAATTGTTGGAATTTAAGGCGGGAAATTGATCGCTTGATTAAAGCTGGCCATTTGGCAAACTTTGTTAAAGACACAGCAGCGCCGGAGGTAGCTAAGATCACTCAAGGGGACAAAGGCAAAGGTAAAAAGATAGTTGAAGAGTTGGGCGATCCTGTTGGGGAATGTTCATCTATTGCAGGAGGATTTGGCGGGGGTGCAATTTCAAGTAAGGCTAGAAAACGCTACGTGGCGGCAGTACACTCAGTACAGGAGTCGAACGAAGGCGAGTGTTGGGTGAATCATTCCCCTATTATATTTACCCCTCAGGATTTCGCGCATGTAATTCCCCATGACAACGATCCAATTGTGGTAACAATTAGGGTTAACAATTATGTGACAAAGAAAGTATTCTTAGACCAGGGATCTTCGGCGGATATCATCTATGGAGACGCCTTTGATCGCCTGGGACTAAAGGAATCAGATTTGAAACCATACAGGGGAACTTTGGTGGGATTCACAGGGGACCGTGTTAGTGTGCGGGGATACGTCGAAATTCCGACTGCCTTTGGAGAAGGAGAGTTTGTCAAGAAATTTCAAGTAAAGTACTTAGTATTGGCATGTAGAGCCAATTACAATGTACTCTTGGGGCGAGACACCCTCAACAAGGTCTGCGCGGTCATCTCAACTGCTCATTTAACTGTTAAATATCCCGCCTGCAACGGGAAGGTCGGGATATTGCGTGTAGACCAGAATGCAGCAAGGGAATGCTATTTGAGAAGCGTGGCGCTCTATGTGCGAAAGGCCGCCAAGGAGAGCCATCGAATTACAGAAATCTTCCCACAAGAAGGATTTAGCTTGGACCCAAGAGATGATGCTGATGATTTTCGCCCACAACCTCTGGAAGAAACCAAGCAGGTGCAAGTCAAGGACAAGTTTCTAAAGATTGGCAGTGGTTTGACAACAGAACAAGAGGACAGACTAATCACCCTTCTGGGTGATAATCTAGATCTCTTCGCATGGACCATCAATGATGTACCAGGGATTGATCCCAAGGTGATCACTCACAAACTAGCCATACGACCAGGGGCGACCCCAGTCATCCAACCAAGGCGAAGAATGAGTGAAGAAAAGAACAAGGCTGTACAATTAGAGACTGAAAAGTTAATCAAGGCTCGCTTCATCCGTGAGGTACAGTACCCAACGTGGCTCGCCAATGTTGTGATGGTCAAAAAGGCCAATGGGAAATGGCGGATGTGTACGGACTACACAAGCTTGAACAAAGTGTGTCCCAAAGATTCGTACCCACTTCCCAATGTTGATAAGCTTGTGGATGGAGCTTCAGGGAATGAACTTTTAAGTCTCATGGACGCTTATTCGGGCTATAATCAGATTATGATGCATCCCTCGGATGAGGAAAGTACAGCATTTATGACCAATCAGGCGAACTATTGTTACAAGACAATGCCTTTTGGTTTGAAGAATGCAGGAGCTACGTACCAACGGCTTATGGACAAAATTTTTTCAAAACAAGTAGGCAGGAATATGGAGGTGTATGTGGACGACATGATCGTAAAGTCCGCCAGGGCTAGTGATCATGGGGGCGATCTCAAAGAAGCGTTTACTCAGTTAAGAACATATCAAATGAAGTTGAATCCTGAGAAGTGTTCTTTTGGGATCCAGGGAGGAAAGTTCTTGGGATTTATGTTAACATCAAGAGGAATAGAAGTGAACCCTGATAAGGGAAGGGCGATCTTGGAGATGAAAAGCCCAACAAGTGTAAAGGAGGTTCAGCGTTTGACAGGGCGAATGGCCGCCTTGTCACGTTTCTTGCCAATGGCGGGTGACAAAGCGGCCCCGTTCTTCACATGTTTAAAAAAGAATTCAAAGTTTCAGTGGACAGAGGAATGCGAACAAGCTTTTACCAAATTGAAAGAAACATTGGCCACATTACCAGTACTCTCCAAGCCAACACCAGGCGTTCCATTAGTGCTCTATTTAGCGGTTACTGACAAGGCGGTAAGTACGGTGTTGCTCCAAGAAGAAGGAAAAAAGCAGAAAGTTATATATTTCGTGAGCCATACTTTACAGGGGGCAGAATTGCGGTACCAAAAAATTGAAAAGGCGGCTTTGGCGATTTTGAAAACTGCAAGGCGCCTCAGACCTTACTTCCAAAGTTTCCAAGTCAAAGTTAAAACTGATGTTCCCTTAAGGCAAGTACTTCAGAAGCCTGATTTATCAGGGCGATTGGTTAGCTGGTCAGTTGAGCTATCAGAATATGACATACAATATGAGCCAAGGGGCCAAGTCACAGTCCAGAGTTTAATTGACTTCGTGGCGGAATTAACACCCACTGAAGGAGAGAAGACTCAAGGAGAATGGGTCCTGTCTGTGGATGGATCCTCTAATAACACTGGAAGTGGGGCGGGAATAACAATCGAAAGTCCAGATAAAATGATCATTGAACAGTCTCTCAAGTTCGAGTTCAAGGCGAGCAATAATCAATCTGAGTACGAGGCTCTGATTGCCGGCTTAAGGTTGGCCATTGAGCTGGGAGTCCAGAAGTTATTTATCAAAGGAGATTCGCAGTTAGTGGTTAAGCAAGTGAAAGGCGAGTACCAGGTGAAGGATCCGCAACTGTCCAAATATTTGGAAGTGGTGCGCAGATTGATGATGGAGGTCAAAGAAATCAAAATAGAACATGTCCCGAGGGGACAAAATGAGAGGGCTGATGTGTTGGCGAAGATGGCAAGCACAGGGAGATTGGGCAACTACCAAACAGTCATTCAAGAAACCCTGCCTCGCCCGAGCATTGATTTGGTAGAAATAAAGTTGAAAGCTGTAAAGTCAGTCAGTGAGGGCGAGCTACCTTGGATGGAATCGATTAAGACCTTCTTAGAGAATCCACCAAAGGAGGATGATTTGAACACGAGAACAAAACGCAGGGAAGCCAGTTTCTACACACTGGTGGATGGTGAGTTGTATCGGCGGGGAATCATGTCTCCTATGCTCAAATGTGTCGATACCAAGGACGCCCTCGGAATAATGGCGGAAGTCCACGAAGGTGTGTGTTCTAGTCATATCGGCGGGCGATCCTTGGCAATAAAAGTGATAAGAGCAGGATTCTATTGGCCAACCATGAAGAAGGATTGTTTGGAGTATGTGAAGAAATGTGAAAAATGTCAAGTCTTTTCTGATTTGCACAAGGCTCCACCAGAAGAATTAACAACCATGATGGCGCCTTGGCCGTTCGCCATGTGGGGGACTGATATCTTAGGACCATTCCCTGTAGCGAAGGCACAAATGAAGTACATCATCGTGGCGGTTGATTACTTCACTAAGTGGATAGAAGCCGAGGCGGTGGCGACTATCACAGCCGCCAAGGTCAGGAACTTCCTGTGGCGAAGGATTGTTTGTAGATTTGGGGTCCCCATGGCGTTAGTAATGGATAATGGAACCCAATTCACAAGTAGTGTTACCCAGGAATTTTGTGCAGAAATGGGAATCGAGATGCGATTTGCCTCTGTAGAACATCCACAAACCAACGGGCAGGCTGAGTCGGCTAACAAGGTTATCCTGAAAGGTTTAAAAAAGAAACTGGATGAAGCAAAAGGGCTTTGGGCGGAGGAACTACCAGGCGTTCTTTGGGCATACAACACCACGGAACAGTCAAGCACAAAGGAAACCCCGTATCGTCTAACTTATGGAACTGACGCCATGCTCCCAGTGGAAATTGAAAACCAAAGTTGGCGAGTGGCTCGGTTTAATGAAAATGACAACGGAGAAAACTTAATAGCAAATCTAATCATGCTGCCCGAGGAACAACGAGAGGCTCACATAAGAAATGAGGCGGGAAAAGTGAAGGTGGCAAGAAAGTTCTCAACGAAAGTAGTGCCAAGAAAAATGAGGGTAGGAGACTTAGTGCTCCGAAAAAATACAATACCCGATAAACACAACAAACTTTCACCCAACTGGGGCGGGCCTTACAGGATTATAGGCGATGTTGGAGGAGGAGCTTATAAGTTGGAACAACTAAGCGGTCAAAAGGTTCCACGAACATGGAACGCCTCTCATCTAAAGCAGTATTTTAGTTAATAGAAACAACAAATGTAAATGAAGTCGCACTCTTTTTCCCTTTCTTTGAAAAGGTTTTTAATGAGGCGACATTTGTAATGAAGGGACAATTGTTCCCATACGAAAGAAAATTAATGAAAAGATCATTTCAACAGAATCGCATATATATTTTTTTTTTATTACGAGTTCATGCAATGCAAATCGTATCAAGGTATGCAATACAGCGAGTAAACCTTTCGGAATAAGAGAGTATCGCCTTCAAAAGTTAAAAGCCTTGGCAATTCTAGTGGCCACTAGAAACCAAGCCTCGTCGAAAAATCGGCTAAGGTATGTAAACCAAAGTAACAACGAAATTTGGAAACAACTAAAACAACGAATGAACTTAAGATGATATCCATTTAAAGTAGAGAAAAGGGGGCGACGCCCATACATGATTGGGAATGAAAATAAAAGACAGGGCAATGCCCAAAGAAAAATTTCAACTTCATAAAATAAAAACAAATTCAAGCCAGGTTCTCGTTGTTGGCGTTGTTGCCCTGGCTTGTCCCAGCTTGAGGATCTTCCTTCTCTTGATCCTCATTCCTGTGCTGCTCATTCCCATCCTCGCCATCTTCTTCAGGCTCACTCTCATCATCGAATTGGGGAAGGAGGTCGAGGCTAATGTCATCATCACCAACTACTTGACCATCCTTGATCTCCTTCAGCCACCCAATGCGGGAAAGATCAAAGCCCGGCTCAACCACACTGATCTGCTCTTTGGCCGCCAGAAAGCCTTGAGCATATTGGAGAGAAGCACGCCCTATGATGGAAGCATTCAGGCGATCATATTTCTTTTCCAACTTCTGATATTTGGCTTGAATGGCAGTGTGCTTGTCATTTATGGCTTCTTTAAGAGACTTGGTCTTTTGAAGAAGCAGGTCCGAAGCAGCCAAGTCTTCAGTTAACTTAGCACACTTCTCCTCAGCAGATTTCAGCTTTTTGTTGGCAGTCTCAGCATCAGTTTTAGCCCGCTCATAGGCTGTCTTGTAATCAGCTGCCTTCTTCTCAAAACGGTTCTTGGCTGAGATCAACTCCTTCACGCACTGAGCCATTCCCGCCACAGTACTGGCGGCAGAAAGCGCGTGATGGATCGCCATGGAAGCAATGTTGGGGGGGCCTTGACCGGAAATGTCCTTATGAATCCGGTTGTCAAAAGTACGGGTCATGAATTCCAGCCCATTGAAGTGAGGATCCGACAAGTTCAGCAAGGGGGGAGGAGCCTCGCCACCAATGGCTGAACTAGGGCCAGCTTGGTTAAATGGAGTTGGTGGGCGGTTGGTCAGCGCACTTGAATCTTGTTGAGGGGGCGGGACATTGTCATGTCCCTTCTTTTTCTCAGCTGGATGACTTTTTGGATCGAGAGTCGATTGGTGGAGAGGCTTACCACCAGCAGCACCTGAAGTTTTTTGACGTTTAGGGTCCCTGACGTTGTCAGAACCCGAAGTACCTTCATTCTTCTTCTTCTGCTCAGTTTCGGCGGCCCTCTTTTTCGCCGCCGCAGCAGACTGGGCGAGGTATTCCTTCATCTTGATTGGGTTCGCGTCAACCTTGCCTTTTCCCATCGTAGCTGTATGGAAAACAACAATTAGACGAGATACATGAACAAAAAGAAAAAGAAGTTACGTACAAAGATTATAAACTTACTAAAAAATTGATTTAAAGTGCCGGATTTCGACGCCTCAATCAAGTCGTGACCAGAAATTACTGGTAGTGTGCGGAGGTAATCGGCGACGCCTTGTTCAGATTCATCTAAGGCGTCGTATGAAACGGATATTTTTCGGCGAGGGTTCTTTGTCCAGTAAAAAGGGAAGAGAGGGTTATTGTCGGAATCTCGGAACAAGTTCTTTATTTCGGGCGACTCCATAACTTTAAAGTATTTCTTCTGCCATACTTTGTAATGGCTTTTAAGGGCGGTGAATCGACTCATGTTCTTACGGGCTAATAGTGGAACCCATTTCACAGAAGTAGGTTTAGTGGTGACTGATTTATAGAAAAGGAAGAACAAAGGATAGGTTGGAGTGAAACTCAAGTGTTCACAAAGAATTTCAAAGCAGCGGAGAAAACCCCAGGCGTTGGGCTGGAGTTGGCAAGGCGCCACATTCAGAAAAGAAAGAACGTGACATATAAACGGCGAGAAAGGAAGTTTGATGTTCAAGTCTAAGAAGAAATAGCCATAAACAAAGAAAAAATCGGGCGATTCATCGGCTGATTCTTTACGCAACAGAACACAGTCATCTTCGCCACATGGGAGGACATTCAACAGATGATCTTCATTATTCGAGGTGGCGGGATTTATCTTCGTGAACCCTTGAGCAGATATTCGAAGCGAACTAATGCTCCCAACGCTGCTCCAGATAGAATGCAACAGACATTTATCTTCAACTAAATGCACGTCAGAGCGCCATTCAGGTGAAGACAAATCTCCATTAGAGGAGAGAATTGAGTCTACAGAGCCGGCGGGACCGGAATCATCATGGGTAGAAGGCGAGGAGTGAATTTCAATTATAGAGGGGGCGACAACTTCCTCCTCCGTGTAGGGTGAAGAAAGTTCTAGGGAAGAAAAGCTAGCGTTTGGTAAAGACATGCGAGGCAGTTTCATAAAAAGAAGAAGAAAGAAGATGAACAAACTAAAAGTAAAAAGAAGATGAACAGAGTCAAAAGAAGAAAGAAGATGAACAGAGTCAGAGAAAAAAGAAGTAAACGAAGAATCTCAAGAAAGAGAAAAACTAACCAGGGGAAGAACTGTGGATTTGAGAAAGGAGAATGTCGGCGATAGGAGAGCACCGCGCAATGACGACGGCCGGAGGAAGAAAAGGTTCACCGGAGTTCAAAAAAGAGAATGAAAGCTGCGGTGAAAAGGTTTTCAGAACAAAAGTTTTAAGAAAGTGAAAAATGAAAAGTAAAAAGGGGTTTTTATAGAGAGAAAGGAGGAGAGAGAATGAGTGGGGGAAGATCGTGGGATTGTGGGATTTGAAATTCGAAAAGGTAGGAAGCGAAAAGACATTACTTCTCGAGACGCACAACTGAAAATTGCATTCATAACAAATGATGACGAAATCCCGGAAAACAAGGATACGTGCGTCAGTTGAAAAGACGTGATCGACGGTTATGATTAATGGCGACATATCTTTGAAACGGCAACAAAGGTGGCGAAGCGTGAAAATGACGATGTAACAACGAAAGTAAAATGGCGATGAATGAATAAACAATAGAGGCGAACTACTGGGTAACATGATGAAGACATTTCGACTCAATTACTCGAGTCTCATGTCTTGGGGGCATGTGGACTGGGCGGGACATAAAGAAGATTATGTCCCGCCCAAAATGAACAAATAACCATTGAAGATAGCCATGGCGGGAAAGGCGACACGACGAGCTTCATTGCCCTCCCTTAGATGATGGACCCACAAGCCAGCTGGAAGATTCCTTTGGATTTGTCTTATATGTACAGGGATTTGGGCCCTGATTGTCAGGCCCAAATATAGGAAAGGTCCATATCATGACCACCCCCTCTATAAAAGGGGAGGTCATCCACTTGTACGAGACCAACTTTTTCAGCATTAATGAGAATATTCCTTTTATGGTAGTTTTGCTATTTTAGTGCTCTGCTAGGGTTTACGTTTTGTCTTTCTCTTACGTAAGCTTGCCCTAGTACAGAACAATTAGAATCAAGGAAAATTGTATGACATTTTCAAATAATGTTTTTTTTTCCGAAATTTTTCAAATAATGTTGACATAATTTCTCTTTCAATCATATACAGCGGTACATACTTAATTCTCCTTAAATATATATATGAAAAAGAAAAAAAAAAATTGGGAGCACTAACTCCTCCAGAATGTATATTCTCAGTTTAAACAGTATTGCATCACCACCCGGAGGTTTTTTGCCATCAAACCAAAAAAAAATCTCCCATTGTGATCTATACAAGTATCTATTTGTCTATCTATAGCCAAGAATTATTTCATTTTCCTAATTTAATGCATGATAGATACATGAAATTGCTTTAAATTCTCCCAAGTTGCACAGTTGCACATTATTGATTATTCTGCCAAGAAAAAAGAAAATTGAACATTCTATGTTTAGGATTTTCCATAGATATTTTTGTGTACCTGAACATGCTAACAGATATTTTAATAGAAACTCAAAGTTTGAGAATTAAAGTTTGAGAAAATACATCATATTAACTCCAAGTTCTAACTCAACTTTCTTTCCCTTCTCAGTTGAAAGCAATAATGACATCAAAGAGCTCAATAACAAAATTCAGAAAACAAAGGTAAGATCACAGTACTCTAGTTTCACTCTCTGTAGAGTAGAACTTTAACAAAACCAGTTAAGAATTTAGAGTGTCAATGCAGGCAAAGAATCAGAAGAATGCAAGAGAGAAGCAGCAATTCTCCACAGAATCATCAGCTGCTTCTATGTCTTCATCATCTTGTTCCTCTAGCATGTCATCCATTGAGTTCAACAGAACAATTCAGACAGAATCACCACCAAAAAGTCAAATTAGAGTTGCAATAAACCCACCTTCAGAAATAACAATGAAGCAGCATGATACACCTAGCCAGAAATCCCTTGAGTTCTGTGACATTGTCAAAGACTCCATGTATAGAGAAGCACAAGGGTTGTCATTGAAAACTGCAACAAAAGAGAAAAAGAAAGGTCAGACTCATACATTGAAGCACATAGATTCTCCGCGGCCTTTGCAGCCTCACAAGTCTATCAATGGAGGAGTTACAGCGGCAAATGAACCATTCCATGTTCTTTCTAAGTCCAAGAAATCACCTTGGGACTTGCCGAGGCTCTCTTATGATGGGAGGGATACACAAGATAAATTCAAATCAGCCACAAAGCATAAGGAACTTCCAAGGCTTTCCTTGGATAGCAGACAAGGATCCACAAGAGGTTTCAATGAAGGAAACAAGGCTCACAACCTGTTGAAGGATCCACAAAAAGTGTATGGAATTGGAAGGAACTACAACACAGTGCTTAACAATCTGCAAGAACCAGAAACTTCTAAAAGATCATCTTGTGTTGTAGCGAAGTTGATGGGACTAGAAGCCCTCCCTCAAAAGACACAAACATGTGGATCTAGTGATGATACAATCACAAATGTGACACCATATTCGCGATTCGCGCTAGAACCAAGTCCTTGGAGGAAACCTGATTCAAGGCGAAGTTTACAATCACAAGATTCCAAAGGAAGTGAATCTGATATAAAAGCCTCAAAATCCTCATTATCTGTTTATGGGGAAATTGAGAAAAGGGTGTCAGAACTTGAGTTCAAAAGGTCTGGTAAGGATCTCAGAGCCCTTAAACAGATTCTTGATGCAATGCAGAGATATAAAGATACATCAGATATTGCAAGAGATCAAGCTTTAAACTCACCATCTAACAATCAGAACAATACCAGTATCAGTGAAAACTCCAATGTAAGAAGCCCAAGAATACCACAAAAGGACCCAGCATCTGTCACAGTTGAGAAATCAAATTCTAGTAAAATGCCAATTGTCATCATGAAACCAGCAAGAGTTACTAGAAAAGCCAACAACTCTTCTCCCCCTAGTACTCCCAGGAATGGAAGATTGGTTGATAAGCAAACAGCTAAAGGTATTAGTTCAACAACAAAAAATACCAAGGACAAGAACAATAACTTAAGAAATTCAAAATTGATGCAATCCTCCAAAGTTTCTCAGGACGGCAATGGAGAGAGCACCGCAAACTCAGGTAATATGACAGTGACTGGGAGCCCAAGACTACAAAAAAAGTTTGGTTTGGAAAGGCGTTCACCACCAGCAAGTCCATCATCAGATTCCAGCATTAACAGAAGAAAACATAATAGACAACCTGTGGAATTGTCTTCCCCAAGGCAAAATATCTCTACTTTGCCCGAAAGAAATGAACGTTTCGGTGATATCAGCTATCACTGGAAAGGTGTTATGCATCATGTCAATGTCATTTCTCCAGATTTTGACAGAAAAAGAAGCTTGGCAACTCATAGTGACATAGAAATCATACACATTGATCAATCAGGAAATATCAATAGCACATCCATCCAGCTGAGTGGCCTGAATCAAAGTGTAAGCATTTATTCCTCTTATAGTTATATTTTCATCATTTTTCATCTAACATCAATTGGTTAAACATTGTTTTGTTGATCAGAATGTATTTGAAGAGTTGAAGAAGGAATGCTCCAAGGCTGAGACATTAGTTAATCCAGAACAACCAAGTCCTGTATCTGTTCTTGATGCTGCATTTTATAGGGAAGACCCACCATCTCCAGTGAGAAAGAAATCAGACATCTCAAACAATTTAGGTAAGCAACATAGATTCAGTGCATGTTTGGAAACTCTTCTATATTGAAACTGAAGTTAAAATCAATTCTGGGGAGCAACTTCTGATACAAACATGCCATCAATCATGCATAATTTCAATTTATCAAGATATTATACAAATTAGTGGCATTACAAAAATCATTCAGTAAAGGATCCTGATTTAAATTTTGAGTTTCTTCAACTCTTTTGCTATAGGTGAAACTCTAAGCACTGATGATGATAGTGTGGAGAACTCAGTGGATCTTCATTCTTTAAGCAATGGATCTAGTGATAGAGACTTGAACACCCAGAATTTGGTTGAAATACTCAAAGAAATTGACTGGATTGATGAGAAATTTTTCAATTTCAGTAACACCAAGGATCCTGACCATAAGTACATATCAGAAATACTGTTAGCATCAGGTTTACTCAGTGGTCACAGATCTAGCCAGATACTTAATTCACGAGGTCAATTAATTAACCCAAAGTTATTCTTCGCACTTGAAGAAATAAAGAGAAGCAAGGGGGATTTCAGCATTGAAGGCAGTGCCAAGAAAATTTCCAGGATTATCAGTCCTGAGCAAATGCAAAGAAAACTCATATTTGATGTTGTTAATGACATTTTAGTTCAAAAACTGATATTGGAGAATTCTTCCACTTTGTGGTGCCTGCCAAATGAGCTAGAAGGAAGAAAGCTAAAAGGGCAAAAGCTTTTTTATGAGCTATGTACAGAAATTGATCAGTTACAACCTCAAAATAGGAATGTCAGGGTAGCTTCTGACGATGAGAATTTATCAAGTGTCTTGTGTGGAGATTTGAAGCATCATCACCCAATTTGGACTAACTGCTGCAGTGAGATACCAAATGTTGTGTTGGATATCGAACGGTTGATCTTTAAAGATTTGATCACTGAAGCTGTGAAGGGTGAAGTAGCAAACCTGTGTGGTAGACATTGCAGGCAATTGTTGTTTCCCAAGTAGGATTTTTGGCTATGCGTTTGAGCAAAGAAAAAATCATTTTTCACCTTTTAATTCAGTTATACATATAGTTTGAAATGGGTAATAAGTTTCATAGCTGAGAGTTTCATCTTTGTTTTGTATAAATTTTTGCACATTTTATGTGTACCCTTACTGTCTTTCTTCATGTATTTATTGTCTATGTTCATAAATACATGCAGAAATACACTATTATACTAACATATTATATTCTCAATTTGGGTATAGCATAGTGTCACCAAACCCTCCCTCCTTTTCCAACTTCCTCTTTTTTGGACTTTCACGTCAACCCAGCTCCACTTTAGTATTACTATCTCAATACCCAAAGAGATTGAGGTGGTTAAATAATGAAAAAGGAATGTGTGAAAAAAAGTTCCCTTGAACTAAAACAACTTAAGCTGTAGGAGGACCAAAAGGGTTTGGTTTGTTGCTTGGGGTTATAGTTATTTTCCTGTTCTTCAAGATTGTACTTACAAAATTCCTCAGCTGTTATACTTAGGAAAGGTCGACACTTGAATTACACCCAAATTCAGAGAAGGACGAGAAGATAGATAAATGAAAGTTAGGATGTGTGATGTGATAGAAAAAGAAGAGAGATAAGAAAAGAATGTGAATGAAAATGAATTATAAGAGTAAGTATAGTGTAAATGAAGCAAAACATGTTTGTTTAGTATATGTTTGGGAAGTCAAATAGTATTCCGTTGTATTACTTTTTTATTAAATCAAAATAATATATGTAATATCTATCGCCGGAAAACTCAGAACTCCTTTACAAATGACACAAAAAAGGAGGCAAATTCCACCAAAAAGAGGGCTACAAGTTTACAACACCACCAACAAACAAAAATGGAAAAATAAGTTCAACGCTAACACGTGAATCAAGCCTTCCCCCTCATTTTTATTTTTATTAAAAGTCGTTTCACTTTTACCCTAACGTTAATAGAAACATAATTTTAGCGGGGAGAATAAATTAAGTGCAACTTGAAATTGATTTCAGGATTGATCAAGATTTTGGTCATTAAGAGTGAGTGCTGGTTTTGGTCCCACGTTAGAGAAAAGTTGAGAAAATGTTCATACGATTAGAGAAATAAAACCACTTTAGTCATCGTCAAGCAGAAGCTTCGATCACTTTGCTATTTTCTCATAAAACTAATGTGACACTCTCATGTGTTTAGTTTTAAAAGACGTGACATTTTAGGGTTTTTAACATTTCTACGCCATAGTAGTTAACATAATCCCCAAATTTTCAATCTATTCCAACTCCTCCCCAATTATCTTAATCTAATTTTAACCCTTATTAACAAAAACCAAATTGAAAGGCCTAATATCATAATTCACAAAAAGGAAGAACATTATATGAAGAATTTGATTCCTCTATAATCTGCCGCTACTAATTTTCCCACTCACTCCTTTCCCTCAAAATCACTTTTATCCTTCCCTGAATTTCAAGTTTTTTTCAGAAACCCTTCTTCTTCTTCATTCCTTCCTTCCATAAACTCTAGTTTCCACTGCGCTCAACAAGAAGCAATTTGAAGCCAGCATCTAGTTGTCCATGTACGACGAAACTCTAGTTTCCATTGCGCTCAACAAGAAGCAATTTCACACCATTAGTGAATGATTATTTGGGTTTGTGTTCATTTGTGGAGTCTAAATCTAAGTTATCATGAATTGTGCCTGGGCTTCTAGGATTCACTTTGTGAAAGAAAGAAAAAAATTGTCAACAAGATGATATTCCTTCCTTGTCGCATATATGCATAGACAATTATATTGGGTTGAAGTTTTAATTTATGGACAGAGCTTAATCTTCCCGGCAATTGATGTTACCTTAATATACAACTATATTTGCCGTAAATGCACTAAATAACACAAAATCGAAGAAAAATAAATGAGAATTTTTTTTATGTAATTTCAACATATGAAAATAGAAGGTCGTCAAGAAAGATAGAGAAGTTTTAAAATACTGCTGAAACACTAGGATTGTGCATGAATAGACCATGTGATCCTTACTCATTATAGTAGATTAAAAGATACAGCTTATATAAATTGGTAAGAGGAATCTTGCTGGGCAATCATGTTGACAATTTTAGTTATCTGAACAAACATTCAAAAATTAATCCAATCCAGAAATTATTCCTTAATCTAGGACTTGGTTGAAGCATGAATATGCCTTCTGACAGAATGAATACAATCTGTAATACTGGAAAACAAAAATTTACAAGTTGTTGCAAGTTCAAGGCACATCTCAACTGAAAACAGTAGAACACACAACCGTAACAATAACCAAGCCTTGTCAAGCGAAATTTGAGGAAAACATTAGGAGTCAAGGAGGTAGAAACATAAAACACAAACATCATTGGAATCTATCCAATGAATCCACTTTGAAAAAATATCAGATCTTCCATTCGACTCATATTTTATCGATCTTCTCCTCAACAGACCAAAGCAAGCCTCTTAGGCAACTATAGAGTAGAGCAGACAACAGCTATAGATTGAACATAGAAAACAATGTTAAAATGACTTCAAAACATCAAAAATGAAGAAAAAATGGGAGTGCAAACCCCATGATTTCTTTGATCAATAAATATGTGGCCATTCCAAAAAAAAAAAGACAGATACGCCCTTACTTCAGAAAGGCTTACTTTAGAGGAACCTTATGCTAAATGAGTGATGATAATGAGAAAGAAATATTGGGAAATACACAATGCAGGCTAAAACAAATAATTCCCCTGTAGTAATTGAGCATGACATTTAGAAACTACTTGATCATACATGAACATTCTACAACGAAAATGTGCAGAGGATTATTATAACAAAATTAGTATGACCTGCTCTCAGTTGCCTCAGTTAATATGATGAGATTCGAAATAATGGGAGTTATTTAGTGTTATTGGCCATTTGGCATGATGTTCAAGTATTTATTTTTTAAACCGGAATAGTTTAACTAGAAAGTACAGTGTAGAAGTAGCATTGATGATTAATATAAATGGGTTTAGCACATTTATTCAGTGCAACTGCCACAAGTCAGAAGTAGATATGCTTTAATCAGAGCATAATAAGACCATCTGGAGTGCCAACAAACTTCAATAAAAAGAATCATAAATTAATCTACCAAGCAATTGACATACACATACCTGAAAGATTGTAAAAGTAGGAACATGTCTTAGCAAAATAGAAAATCCATCCTATAATGCCCATAAGCAGACAGTTTGCTAGATTTCAACGTCTCAGAACTAGTTATCCTGACATTCTCCTGATCAAGTATACAGAATCTAATTTACAACTGAACAAGCTGATCTGGGTTTTCCAGAGATTCCCTCAGAATTTTCTCAGCCCTTCTTTTCCTATCATCCTTCTCATCTTCCATCGCAAACCACGGCAAAGTCTTTTTATGCTCCTCTTTTTGTGGAATCAAGCCAACCGACCTTCCTAAGAATTTATTTTTAATCCCAACCTTAAAACGCACAGTAGGCTTCTCATTCACAGGAAAATGTGTTTGATCTTCCTTGGAATCACAGCATGTGCTTTTCATGGCCTCAATCGCAGGAGCAAAGGTCTCCAATACTGAAACTGAGTCATTTTTAACGAAATTTTCCACCACAGGATTATCAGAAGCTACAACACCATTGAAGAGCTTAGTTGGAGGGGCAACAGAAGCAACTTCCTTCTCCTCAAATTTCAAAGGTGCAGCAAAGAATGGGTTGCTTTCTGTTGCTACTCTTTTCGCCTTAGCATCTGCAGGGTCAGTCACGGTGGACTTTTCAAACATATTTGAGACCATCTGCTGCTGCAACAGAGGTCTCTCCCCATTGCCATTCTCTCTTTCTTGATCAAATTTAGAAGCACAAGGCTCTGTCCCTCTTCCATTCCCTAACGGTGACTCTGAATAAGTTTGTGGAACAGGGAATGCGGGCAACCATGCTGGAATATGCTCCCCGGGTGGCTCTTCTCCTTTTAGCAAAAAACTTGGAGGCAGCACCCGTTCTTTCACAACTGGAAATCGAGGTATTGGGTGCGCAAACGTAATGGGTTCACCCTCATTAACAAATTGATAAATTTCCCGAACAACACCTGAACTTTCAAGGCAATGATCAACATCCGAAGCACCGCCAAACCCATGTGCTGATCCCATATCTTCTAACCCTTGAATGACGTCAAAAACATTGCATTCAGATCTACCAGCAAGATTAGCAAAGGAATGTGCGGACTTCCCAACATTCAAAATAAATCGAGCAGTAATGTCAGATAATGCATCAAGAGCTGACTGCTGAAAGGCCGGAAAACCCTCACTTTCGCATATTTGTGCTACTGCAATCTTTGCAACCGCTTGAGCAAAGTCATCACCACCACCCACTGTCCTCCTCCTCCATGTGGCAGCAGGCTGTTCAAGTTGTCTTCCAGTCTTCCCACCGCCATTGCTCATATTCAGCACTTCATATCACTCGAAAACCCGACAAATCATTCCCCAAATCACTACAATTCTTCATTCCCAAAACCCCACCAAGAATAAAACCCCACCAACACCACTTCAGAGATAAATCGCAATCAAAAAAACCCAAACTTTAGATTGCTCCACCAAGAACCTCACCTCACCTCACCAACGTCACTTCTGCGAAAAATCGAAATAAAAAACCAAACTTTAGATTACCCAGAATCGAATTCAATGCAAAGATCACAACTTTTAAGGTTTCCCACAAGTATATCAACTAATAAAGCAAAAACCCTAACCAATCCCGATTTGAATTGCAAAGAGAAAGCCAATTAGGGTGAAAATTTCAAAAACCCAAATCGAAAAAAAACTAAAAAATCGAAAAGAAACTAAAAAACTTACCAATGACTGCAAAGTCTTGATTAGATCTAAGGGCATGGGGTGAGAGTGCGTGGGCTTGCAATTTCGGAGACAGTAAGAGTGTATAGAAGAAGAAATTGGGAAATTTAGGGTTTATGTTAAACCCTTGAAAAGCCTTGGATTGAAGATGCAATTGGAAGCAGAGAGGGAGAAGTTGAATTTGCGAAGGAGGATTAGGCTCAGTCACGGTCACGGACACGATGCGATTTTGAGATTTGAACCCTCTTAATATATTGAATTTATTTGGGGGAAATTGAGGAACAATGTTGAATATTGAACTACTAACGTCGTCGTTTTGGACTGGTCAGTGGGTCAAACCCAAAAGTGCCATGGTAAACCCAAACAAATTAAATGGATTTAATGGGAAAATGATTGGTAGAGAGAGACTTACTCACTTAATGTAATTTTAGAGTCTCAATGTGATTAGTCTTATGGCGATCAGCGGTGTGAATACTTTGATACAACAACAAAAGTGTGTTGTCAGTGCAAAATCTAATTTCCTCCTTGACTCGTTGACACGAGTTTGCTCGAGTCAAGGAAATTTCGAGTTTACCTGCGAGCTAACTCATTTTTGGCACCGAGAAACGTAGACTCGTACGAGTTTAAGAGTTAACTCGCGAGTTTGACAACACTGGTAGAACGTAAATGACTTGTATTATGTGGCATCAAATGATTATATGTTAGTGTAAATAGGTTTTACACCGTTAGTCGTGAAAATTATACTCAATTTGAAAAACAATAATGTTTTGTGCACATATCTTTTCCACCTCCACCTCACTTGAATAAGAAGAGAAATGAGAGTAATGGGTGATATGATGTGTGATGTGACAGGAAATGTAGAGAGAGATAGAAAGAAAAATGTGTGGAAATGAGATGGAAGAGAAAGTGAGGTGTATATAAATCATTACTCTTTGAAAAATATTATTGTGTATCCCTTGTAACATTAAGATTTTTTACTTACTTCTCTCGTTGTTATTTATTGTGTTTTTAGGTCTCTCTATTCTTAAATTAGCATTTGAAAACTCTACTTCAATGATTGTTGTACGGGTAAGGGAAATCTAAACTTGAGTATAGGACATAGGAAAGTGGTGGTAGGGTTTCTTCTCCATCAAAGAGTCTATTCTTCTCGTATCCAGTGATCAGGTGGGCACCAGAGGTAAGTACCTGTAAGACTCTTCGGCAATCAAGCCAACAAGTCTGAAGAGAAATAAGGATTATGGTTGAGAAGATAATGGGTGACTAAGGAGTGTCCTCTTAACATGTATATAAATGAGCTAAAAAGCTTCCCAAGGATGTGTCTGAGATAATGTTGGTCGAGTTTCTACTGCCATAGTTTTTACCTTAGATATTAATGTCTTGTTTGAGGTCCCACGGAATAAAAAGAGGCATATCTTACCATAATTTTATCGTTGGTGGGAGTTAACGAATGTTGTGGCTTTTAGGCTATGAGGATTGATTTAGTATGACTTCCTATAGGTGGTCTAGTGATGAATCATGGGATACGAAAGGTTGTCTTTTCCCTCACTCGGGAAGTGAAAGATCATTTTCCCGCCAGTTCAATATCTTTAAATTCGGAGATTGGGCTCCATTTCGTGTTCTACAATTGCCATATTCTTTAAGTGTTCTTCTTTGGAAGTCGCTGTCAATCTCAGTTTTAGGACGCACAAGTCATTTCTCCTTTGAGATATTTGTAACGCCCCAATTTCTCAACTGAGGAGTCACATTAGTTACCTAACGAAATCTAAGGACTATTTCGTAATCCTAAGAAAACACAATATATTTTTTTCCTTTTCGAAACACTGAACATAATTGAATACATAACATAGACTTTATTCAACAACCCGTTCCCGACATATAATAATAGTGTCATACAATATCGTAAGCAGGTTTCCAAAATAAGTACGCTCACTGGAACAGTGGCGGAGATAAAGTTTAAACAACAGAGTTTTCAGATGGGGAAAGAAACTCGGACATAGTCCACCAAAAGGAAGAAGCAACTGCTTCATCCACCTTTACACGACCGCCCACGGTCACGGTCTCCAACTCGAACGGCTAAGCTTCAGCGGAAGGCTCTCCATCGCCTAATGGCGTTAAGCGCCCAAACAACAAGTAGCAAATAGAAAGGGTTAACTCCATGCTATTACCATGTATGAAAGAGAAAATCATGCTATTCAAATTTAATTACCTATCATGGTAAATAAACTAGCAACATAACTAAACTCATATATCAACAACTTAACATATAACATCAAATCAGATATCAAAAACTTCAACAGTATATTATCAATTCAGATATCAATAAACCAATAACTAAAATCCAACAACATAGGGTCAGGTGTTAGTTTCCTATAATGCAACTATATGCTACTACCAAAATGGATCGATCAGCAACGTCTCTCAAGACGGGACGATCACGTGGGACAATCACCACCACACCGCCACTTAACGCCACTACGGACGGGACAATCACGTGGGACAATCACCACCACACCGCCACTTTATAACGCCTTAAAAGACGGGACAATCACGTGGGACAATCACCACTACATTGCCACTTCAAGACCAAGCCCTATATGCCAAGTCAGACAACAACAAAGCTCAACCAAGGACCAATCCAAAGTAACCACATGTTCCATCCTCTAGGAAGCAGTAATGACAAAAACCAGTAAACGGCCGAAGCCTCTCAGAAAACGGAGACACACGTCTCAATAAGTTTACTCGGCTGAAGCCTTCAGAAAACATTTGGCACAAGCCTCAGAAACAGTCAATATAAGCAAGCATACAACATTGCAAGCATAAAAATCATGATCCAATGTCAATCAATATAAATATCTTCATCTCAAACGCAGGCAGTGCGATAAAAGCAGGCAGGACTCAAAGACGCGCTAAAACTGAGTTACCCTTACCTTCGTGAGTAGAAGTTGGGCATGGAAGTTGTGAACCTAGAACAAGGAAACGCAATCATCAACACAAGCCCTACTAGAAGTAACACTATCTAATAACGCTAATCGAAACCGGAAAGAAAGCTTTTAAAGCTTCAGAGTTCCTCGTTAGGCATGAATTGACAACAGAACTTCGTTCGCTAAAACGAGCATAACTCGAGCTACAGAACTCGGAATGACACGAAACCAGCGCCAAAATTTCGACAATCGAAAGAGCTACACAATGGCTCAGGTCATAGAGACCCAAAAATTATTTTTGGACACGGTACCCTAAGCAATAGGTTTCGGCCACTATGTAAAATAAGGTTTCCGAACTTTTTCTTCGATCTAAATCGATCCCTAGGTATTCTTAGGTGATATCTAGGCCAGGGAAACTCTCAGAAAAATTATCGAATCGAAAACTGTCGCAGGGGTATTTTGGTCAATGTTTTTAGCTCAGAAACTCAAAATCAGAATTTCGAAAAACAAATTAGATGAGGTTGATACCAACGACGATTATGACGACTAATCTTACTAACGCTAAACTCAGTCGAGGGTTTTAAGCCCAAAGGTTGGAACTTTAGCCAAAAATGAGTATTATGAGCAGAATTGAAACTCGGCGGCATTTCGGCGAGAATCGGCGAAATGTAATCCGCTAAACATGCTCAGGGGCACGTAGGGAATAAGTTTAGATAAAAAGATGAAGTTATCTAGATAGTTTTGCAAAAACCTCAAAACTAAGAGCACAAAAAGACATAGAGAAAAGCTATGGAAAAGACGATCAGAGGTAAGGATTAGCGACTATACCTCGATACCTTCAAGCAGCAACTGTTGAATCAACGATCAAGCAAGAAATGAAGAAAATCTCTTCTCCTCCTTCTCCTCTAGTGGCCGCGGGTTTGGGTGGGTGTGTTGGGTGAGATTTTGTTTCAAGCTTCAACATATATATAGGGAATGAAATGGAAGATATTTATCAAAGATCGGATAAGGATGAATAGATATTTATCAAAGATTGGATAAAGATGAATAGATATTTACCAAAGATTGGATAAAGATGGATAGATATTTATCAAAGATTGGATAAAGATGAATAGATATTTTGTAAACCGGTACAGATTAGTTTAGATATCGGAGGATTTAACTCATAAAGTTAAGATAAAAATATAAGAGCGATCCCGATTTCTTCCTACTGATTCCAACGTATTTTAGACACGATATTCACCCCGCTGAATCTTCTAATTCTTCAAAGAAATAACAGTATGATTTTTGGTTTTCGAGGCTTGTTTTATAGAGGATGGAAAAACGCGGGAAAATGAAAGTTTCGCGATTCTGATTTTTCCGGCTTTGTTCTCCGTGAATTCTAAGATAGGTTTTGGCGACATAATTCCAAAACTAAGAAGAGGTTTCCTTGTATTTTAGGTGACTAATACAAAGTCGGTGTAAAACTATTTTACCCGATAAGTTACTTTTTGCATTGAATGTCGGAATAGAAAACTTCCTTCTGAAGAAAGATTGAAAACATCAAGAGAAATGGGTGTATGCGTGTGGAATCTTCATTTGAAGCTCCGAATAGAAAAAGTCTTCATTGTCGGTTGATTCTAGGGGTTTGAACTATCAGGGTTTTAGTTTCGGCAAACTTTCGATGATTGGAATCGAACGTTCGTAGATCCTAGGGTTTCACCTTGAAACACTTGTTATATAAGGATTAAGAGAAGTTCTAACATTTCTTTGAAGATTTTTGGAATTTATTCCTATAGTGTTCCAAGGGTGGAAGATCTTTGGAATTAATCTTTTCCTAAGGTTCTTGTCCTAGGTTTAAGCGAATACTACTTGCGTCATAAGTTCCGTCGATTCAAATCTTGTCCTTAACCTTCTCGTGAAATATCTTCTCCTTACATTTATTCCATTTAATAAACGTTTATCCAGCTTCCTTACTTCACGTTACATCGAAATTATTCGTGAATAAGAAATTTCACTAATTTATTCTAAGCTAAAAACTTGGGTCTTACAATATTCATTTCTCTTTGACTTTGTTAATTTCTTCACACTTCTTGCAATTTCCCTATTTCCTTGTTCATGATTTATTGTAATGACACAATTAAAGTTAGGAACACTGTATTTTTGCCTTATAGGCTAATCCATTGGGGAGCTATTAGCTAGCGGTGGTTGACCTTCTTCTCGTTGTATTTGTTAGAGAGTTTTCCTCTCGGCCATTGTAGTGACAAAGTGATTGGGGAAAAAGGTGTCATCTTTACCTTTAGATCATCTTATATAGTTGATTCTCTAAATTGGCGTGGAGATTATTCTCACAAGGGGTATTTGTTCCTATCTATCCCATTCAAGTATTGCTTCTTCTCAGTGGTCCCAATTACGCTCTTCCATGCCTCCATCGAAGGATACTTCTGCCTAGTAGGATCCTTTCAAGGGTCGCCACTTCGCGTCAAGTTGGGTTGACCCTAGTTTTCTATATCTTACGAGTGACATCATGGGCGAAAGTGCTCTGGAGAAGTCCCTCATTTGACTATGTTGTAGAAGGTCGCGCAATTTACCATAAAGAACTTGTAGCCAGATTCATTTGGGATTTGCGCAGATCCTCGAGGGTCAATCGAGCTGCGTAATATCCAAGAGGAGCAATATGAAACCTTCTTAATCCGCTCAGAATATAGCCAAATTTTTTTGTTGAATAATATATTTGGGATAAAAAAACATAAGGCTTAAATACTATTTTGGTCCCTGAAATTGTAAAGGGAATCAGACATGGTCCTTGTAAAATTTTCGCATCATATTGGGTCCCTAAGTTTTTATTTTAATCCAATCAAGGACAAAGTGTGTCTGAGGCTGATGTGTCTCATTTTTTATCTCATCAGCTTATCCACGTGGCTTTTTTAATTTTCCATATCATACTTAATTGTTATTTTTTTAATCCAACTCATCATTAAAAATAAATCCAAACTCTTCCACCTGATTCATCAACTCTCGAAGGACCCAAATATCAAAATGTTGAAAGTGTTGGTGTTGGGGTGGAGGAAGAGGGAGTGGCGGCGGTCGGAGGAGATGAAAGAGGGTTAGCTTGATGGTGGATCTAGGGTGCGCGGTGGTGGTGCGATTGGTGGATCTTGGGTGCGTGGATATTGGGTGGTGGTGGTGGTGCGTGGATCTGGGGTGTGTAAGACCCAGAATTTTAGAGTTAAATAATTGATTAATTTCCAGCTCACGCATATGACTCTGCATAAACGTGAGTGGAACTTGACTTGTGTTTGACGTTTTGACTAGTGTTATGAAGACGAAAGTTCACAATATGTTTAAGGATGACACTATAGTCATTTTGATTGATAGCACGAGCCATATACGCACCCGACTTAGGTCAAGAATGTCCGAAAAAGGCTATATCCGCTCGTAGAGCACTGTTTAAGAGAATTTTAGAATTGAAGAGAGAATAAGAACCTCTGAGTATTTTCCCATGATCAGTATTCCGATACGAAACGCTGGACTGTACGCTTGTTAGGTTCTACTTCCCGAAAGTCCGTCGAAGCTAGACTTTAACTTCTTGGGGAATTTAATTAAGACCCCGAATGAAGAGTTTTTTCTATTCGGAGCTTTTAACGAAGTTTCCATCCATGTTACCTCATTCCTTTCGACGTTTTTGATATTTCTTCAGAAGGAAGTTTCTTCATCCGACGTCGACTGCAAAAAGTAGTTTTTCGGCGTAAATCGACCCACACCATCTTTGAGACGTTTTCCTCAATTAAATGAACATTGATTTGAGTTTCGACATTCTGTCGCCGAATACTCAATTTTTATCAGCAGATGAAAGTACCAAAACGACCGGAACCGCGAAATCTCGATTTTTCGGATTTTCCCCTCTCATATAAAAAAGGGAAAAATGAGAAAATATATTTCATTTCTTCCCCAAAGTGGCCGAGGCTTAGAGAGAGAGAGTGGAGCATAGCTTTTTCATCCTTTGCCCGATCGTCCTGATTTCAAAGCTACGCGTAGGTGCAGAGGTAAGGATGCCTGATCTTACTTCTGTTTCTTCTTTCTGTTGGGTTTTCTCATGTCTTTCTGTGCTCAAAGTTTGGAGCAAAATGTAAAAATGTCCGATAGCTTTGATTTTTTCTTTTCAACTATGTTCCCCACTAACCCAACATGCTATAATCGTTGTCGGTTTGTTCGGATTTGCACCGAGTCGCTGTAGATCTGAGTTTTAAATCCTGAAACCCATTTTTTATGTGAATTTACTTTTTGATTCAAAAAGTCTTGATCTTGCTTAGTGCCTTTAGAATTATTTACTATAAACGCCCCGATCTACGACCCTGTCAAATTTGTTTTAGAAATTTTTAACTTTGAGTTTTGAGCTTAAAGTTTGGACCCAAAAGCACTTAGTAGCATAGCAATTTCTAAAAATTTTCCGAGCATTGTTTTACCCTAGATATCACCTAAGAATACCTAGGAATTAATTTAGATTGAAGAAAAGTTCGGGAAGCCCTATTTTTTTGCTATGGCCTTATGGTTATTGTAGCCCTTTCAGTTGTAGAAATTCTGGCTTTGGTTTCGTGTCATTCCGAGTTCTGTAGCTCGAGTTATGCGCGTTTTAGCAAACGAAGTCTCCGTTGTCCATTTGTGCCTTAATGTGAACTCTGAAGCTTTAAAAGCTTTCTTTTCGGTTTCGATTGGTGTTCTTAGATTGATGGCTTCATGCGGAGCTTGTGTTGATGAGACTGTATTTCTGTGTTTTAGGTTCGCAACGTCTATGCACTTCTTCTACTCACGAAGGTAATGGTAACTCAGTTTTAGCACGTCCTTGAGTCTTGCGTGTTTATTCACACTGCATGCGTTTGAGATGAATATGTTTAAATTTGATTGGCATTTGATTATGACTGTTGTACTGAATTGGGAAATTTTTTTCTAGAGGCTTCGGCCGTGTGAACTGATTGAGACGTGTGTCTTCGTTTTCTAGGGTTTCGGCCATTGGTTATAGTTAATTACTTGATTGTTGTTATGTTGATATATTGAACTGAGTTTGATGAGATGTTGATTGGCTAACTGTGGCATTTAGGGATTGAACTTGAAGTGGCAATGTGGTGGTGATTGTCTCATCTTTCGAGGCGTTATAAAGTAGCGATGTGGTGGATATTGTCCCATGTGATTGTCCCGTCCATTGTGGTGTTAAGTGGCGGTGTGGTGGTGATTGTCCCACGTGATCGTCCCGTCTTGTGAGACGTTGTTGATCGATCCATATTGGTAGAAGCATATAGTCGCATTATAGGACACTAACATTTGATTCTTCTTATATCTGCTTTAATTCTATGTTGTGATTCTGTTTATATCTGCTTTAATTATATGTTGTGATTCTGTTTATATCTGCTTTACTTCTATGTTGTTGATTCTCTTATTATCTGATTCATTTATATGTTGCTGATTTTGTTGATATCTGTCTTAAGATATATTGTTAACTTATTTATCAGAATGTTTTGGATCACTTGAAGTGGCGGTGTGGTGGTGATTGTCCCACGTGATCGTCCAATCTTTCGAGATGTTATTAAGTGGCAGTGTGGTGGGTATTGTCCCACGTGATTGTCCCGTCTTGCAAGACGTTATTTGGTTGATCGATATTGGTGGTTTCGTGGATAACTGATTTAAGTCCATATTGTTGATTTCATGTTGTTGGATATATGTTGTCATCTATCTTGAAATAAGTTGCTAGTTTACGTTCCACGATATGCACTTAAATTTGAATCGCATGTTTTTCTCTTTTATATGTGGTAGTTGTATGGAGTTAACCCTTTCTGTTTGCTACTTGTTGTTTGGGCGCTTAACGCTATTAGGCGATGAAGAGTCTTCTGACGATGCTTAGCTATGATCGAGATGGAGGAGGGACAGTAAGCGGCAGAGCAGAGATGGAAGAAGCTGTTTGTTTTTCTTATAGTAGTTTATGCCTTGAGTCTTCTTCGTCCTCTGAAAACTCTTTTATGAGAACCCTGACTTAGCCACTATTTAAGTGTGCATACTTATTTTGGAACCCTGCTTTATGTTATTGGAAGTCACTATTATTATATGTCGGGAACGAGTTGTTTAATTAAGGTTATATTATGGTTTCGAGTATGTTTAGTTTATCTCCAAAAAAAAAAAAAATATCGTGTTTTCTTTAGGATTTCAAATTAGTCCTTAGACTTTGGTAGGTTTCTAATGCGACTCCTCAATTGAGAATTTGGGGCGTTACAGGGTGCGCTTCCTCTTCCATTGCTCAGGGACCAGTAATCGAGTATAAAGATGAGAAAGAATTCAAAGGGGAAGGGGAAGAAGAAGGGATACGCAGATGACATAAACAAAATTAGGGTTTTGGAAGAACATAACCAGAACGACAACGACCCGATGTCGTTCCGGTGTGCAATGTGATTGAGGAAAGGGTTCAAGAAATCGTGGAAGAAGAACCGAAACCAGAAGAGCAAGATGTTGCTTTTGAGGAAGAAGAGTCACTGAAGCCGATGAAGGAACACATGGATCTGGAGTATGGACTCACAGGTGAAGAAGAGCTCAGGCCGCGATTTCCCAGGTGCAGAAACAACCATGGCTGGCCAGCTGTGGTGCGTAGGAAATTCAAGTTCTTAAATTACGAGTGGATTGATAATCCAAGGTACTGTCTGCACTGCCTCAGATTTACCATGGCCGGTTTTTCTTTCCTTTACTTTTCTGGGCGTGAGAAGCAACAATTATTTGGAGCTAAAATTGCTTGGCTGGAGGTGCGTGGGATCGAGTTTTCTGTTATGCAAATTTGTAGGATTGTGAGAGGGAGGTGTTTTGGTTAAAAAATGGGAACTTTGCTGTGCCTTTATGGTCGATGGTATAATGGGTGGTGGTGGGTTAGAGGAGGAGGAGGAGGAAGAGAGAAGAGGAGGTGGTGGTGGTTTTGAACTGCTAGGTTTGATGGAATAAGAGGAAGTGGAAGAAGATGAACAAAATGAAGATGAAGAGGTGGATGAAAAATAAAATTGGGGTGAGATGAGTTAATTAGGGCTGAGATGATTTAATTAGGGATTAATATTGATTTTCATTTAATTATAACATCTGACATTACTCAGATTTAAAAAAGATTAAAAAAGCCACGTGATCGTGGATAAGCTGACGGGATAAAAAATGAGACACATCAACCTCAGACACACTTTGTCCTTAATTGGATTAAAAAAAAATTTAGAAACCCAATTTGATGCAAAAATTTTACAATGACCATGTCTGATTCTCTTTACAATTTCAATGACAAAAAAGTATTTAATCCAAAACATAATTTTAGAGGGGAAAATTTTCTTTCGCAAATCACATATTTACAAATTAAGAAGCATAAAACCAAATCGTTCTATTAGCATTTTCCGCTATAAGTTTCGTCCCTGAATCCTATTTTTCTCATAATGATCATTGCACTCAGTTATTACAGATATATAGTTGTAGTTTAGAGATAATAAAATTTGTTACCAATAGAGGCAGATTCAGTGACAATTTGGAAATTTTACGCTAAAGTTGTCTCTTTGTAAATATGTGGCAGAATAATTTCCACTGTAAAATTTTGTCGCTAATTCTACATTTTGGCCAAGGATTTAGTGATGGGTTTGATTTTTTGTCGCAAATGTTGCGGGCCAACAAGTTCTCTCTCTACATGGCAAAAACAACTTCATGTTGATAAATTATTTTTAGACTATTTTATTTTGGTAAATAGTTTTATTTATTATTTATTATATTATTTAAAAAACTAGTTTCCGTGACAGTTGAATGAGTGCAACAGAGGTCGGATCATACGACCCAGAACAAATGTGATCGACAAACGACATTTGAAAGATACATCAATTAGAAAACGAACCTCATCCAACACGCTTTGTCCTTACTCTCGTGCTTATTGAGAAAACTTACCAAGAAGTCTCTCATCTCAATACTGCTCCAAGGCAAGCACACTTAACCTTGGAGCTTTTATGAGTTGGGCTTCTGAAAAGAAGATACAACTTCTTTTCATGAGCAGTACCAATTATATATTTTATGCTTCCTCAACTGTATAGTCTTATACATATACAACCTTAGAGTATCTCTTGTTCGAGTGTAAGATCGGTCCATTCATTTGTCCCTCCTCCTAGAAGTCTTTCATGAGGCCTCCTTGTCTATGTCTCATTGCAACGACGACCGTAGTCCCTGCCCTCATCAACTCCAAGTGTCACATGCACACCAGCTTCTGCTTGGTTCATTCCCGTACCACACCATACTTGGAGAGGTTGGCTCTGATACCATTTGTAATACTCTGACTCGACGACTGACATCACGGTAACAACATGAGTCTTTCCATCACGCTTTGTTCTCACTCACGCGTTTCCTCAGAAATCTTCCCAGGATGTCACTTATCCAAATATTTCTCTGAGAAAAACACACTTAAACTTGGAGTTTTTTATGAATTAGGCTCATGAAAAGATGATGCATCTTGTTGTCATGAGTAGTACCAATCAAATCTTTTGTTTCCTCCTCAACTGTATAGTCTCATACCTATACAGTCTCAGAATATCTCTTATTCGGGTATGAGATACGTTCATTTATTTGTCCCTCCGCCTAGAAGCCTATTAGAAGCCGCTCCTTGTCTGTGCTTTATTACACCACTCATCGCTCCCCGACCTCATTGGCCCAGTGCCACACACTCCTCTACACTTCCCCATAACTTCAAGCATATTCTCTAGCCATTCCTTTGAACCCTTCAAAATATCTTCTAAATCATCGTGAGGCGGGATGTGAGAAGATCCATGTTCCCCCCTTTCAAATAAAGCATTATTGCAAGGATTGGAAATTCTCTACATTTTTAAGTATCTCCACCATACTTCAAGTTAATCAATCGTCTGACCTTCCTTCAAGAAGTAACTCAAGACATTTCTTGCGTAGCTACTATAGTATTATACTATCCACCCTTCTCCTTATGCTCTATAAGCTTGTGTTCTCTGCCTGCTTGCATAAGGGCATGAAAACAATATTTCTTCTCCCCTCTGTCATCCATGACTCCCTAATGCCTCTTACCTCCATATGCAACTTGAATCTTACCCAAATGCTCCTAATCATTCCCAGCCAAGTGACGGTTAATGTTTTGTTCGCGTTCTCTAGGCTTATTTGTACGTTGGAAGGTTGACTTGCATTTTCATATTGCGTGTTAGGATCTGATTAAGTCTTTCCTCCAATAATATGAGATCACTAACATCTAAGAATCTGACAAAGCCAAATTTGTTCCATGCCCCTCCTATCTGTTAGGAACGAACACTCCCATACTCTACCTCATTTCGGGAATATTTTCAATAGACCAATCTCCCCAAAATTGTAAGAAAAATGTGAGAAGTAGAATGGTGTTGTGAAAGGATAGTTCCTTTGACATCTTACCCACTCACTCTCACTATTTCCCTCACCCACCCATTGTTTCTTGCACTCCTTGTGTCCCTTGCTCTATCTCACTCACTCACTCACTTCCTCCCCGATCCCTCTCTCCTACGCATTGTGTTACGTTTATTGCAAGAAATGTTTGATAAATATCACATTGGATTAAAAGGTGTCGAAAGAATGGTGTTTGTATTGAAAGGTAGAGAATAGTATAAGAGCATCTCCAATGGAAATATCTAATGTTAAATACATACTCATATGAGTATCTATAACCATTGGAGTACATATTTAATTCCAACATGGCAAAGATGAGTATGTGGGAATAAATACTCCACACTAGACTTGAAATGTGAGCTTGTATTTATTACAAGCACTTACAATTAATTAAAATGTAGATAAATAATAAAATATACAAATGTGATGTTGATGGTGTGATCCACTATAGAAATTTTTAAGAGTTGTTGGGTTGGAGTAAAAAGTTAGTAAAATGGGGTAGATGATGTGGCATTATGGGAAATTGAAAAAATGATGTATAGATATTTTAGTGAGTATGATAGTTATAGATGCTCTAAGAATATGACACGTCATGTCAAAAGTTCATGTGGAGACTTTTGCTATTGTGGTGAGAAAGATGATATGGCAATGTAAGATTCAACATCTCAAAACAATATAATATAAATAGATATAGTAATTTATATTAGACGCGAAAGCTATTAATTTACATCAAAATTCATCAATCAAAAAATAATTTTCAATAAAAAATTAGAATCTAAATTTCCCCTATCTTATAAATTTCTTCAAAATTTATTAAAATTTCACTATTTTTTGTTTACTTTTAAAATT
The DNA here is from genome assembly GCF_012489685.1 of Lotus japonicus. Lineage (NCBI taxonomy): Eukaryota > Viridiplantae > Streptophyta > Magnoliopsida > Fabales > Fabaceae > Lotus > Lotus japonicus. The sequence goes on along the minus strand of NC_080041.1, from coordinate 103,660,537 downwards.
GTATCATATTTGAAAAGAAAATGAAGTTTTGATGATTTTTTGTATATGAAAATAAATAAACAAATTTACTAGTGGAAAAAAGACTGGGTCAAAATCACACATTGTGTAAACTTTTGGTGGGGGTAATCAATTGAGCCACTAATATGAATCATATATAGAGGGGAAGTTACATGTTGACCTAATAACTTTTATTACCAATTATGAAATATCCAGAATTATTGTTCATTGAATCGAATTCCTCTTTCCCAGTTGAATTTTTTAACAGGACCAGCTAGCACAGCCTAATTAGCTTTATTCCGAGACAAAGTATACAGAAGGTGTAAGTACTCTCTGAACTTCTGCATTCTTGCTCAGTTTTCTGTAACGTACTGTAGTACTACTATACAGTTATGATTAATGTCAAAATGTTCCCTAGCTAACACTAACCAATCTCTGGGCTTGAATTTTGTTGCTTTCGACAACAGTTTAAGATCTGTTATTTTCATGTACCTTTTAGTGACTGAGAAGGACAGTGACAGTTTCACGGTTTTGATGAAAGACCAATCCATGGTTGATGCGCATGCATGAGGAAGAAACTAGATAGGTCTTTTCTTTTTGCTGTATTTCATACAAACAAAGATTGAAGAATGAAACAATAGTACGTCACACAAAGCAGAAAGCACTTGATTAAAGCAGTTTTGATTTATTTACGCCTCATTTGTCTTTCTCCTTTCCATTAAGTTTTCTTATTATATCGCTCGGAATCAAGTGTTAGAGTCGAGTCCCACATTGGAGAAATTAGGGCAAGAGGGAGAGTTTATAAGGAGATGAACCATAAACCTAATGTCTTAAGATTTTGGGTTAAGATGTGGTGTCCAATATCTCCTTAGTGTTTTCCCTTGGCCTTGCCCAATGGGTCCTCGCCGTAATTCTTCCCAACAATATCTCTTCTTATTTCTCAATTTTGCTTTTATCTCTTCTTATCAATTATATCTCTTATTTCTCTCTTTTATGTTCTTATCTCTCTAAATAGGCGCCTTTTAAATTAAGGATAATTTTATGGTAAAAACCATATTTTTACTACTAACCTTTAGTATATGTTATTTACATTATGCTCATTCTATACTAAAATTAATTTCTAAAGATGCAATTAATTTCTAGAGACGTCATTTTAACTCGTGAATCATATTTTTCTTGATTCAAAGAAGATCAACACAGCCCTAAACTGATTGAAAAAATTTCATTGCATGAGAGTAAACAGATCTACATATGTCGAAGTTATTACATATAGGAGAGCAGAATCTTCCTACGATTAGAAAGCCATTCACTGCATATGGAATATGTATTCAAACTAAAGGGAAATTCAAGGGCAACCTATAATAGCAAGAGAAAACAGTAGCTAAATCAAAACATATGCATTCTCAAACAAAATATTTATTCAAATCCCGCCATAAAGTGGATTATCTAGTAACTAAATCAAGGAAAAACGTTCTCATCTAGAAGAGCTAGAATTTAGATAACCTTTGTTACTTGGAAGTGAAATCTTGGTCTCTATGTGATGATGATGGGTTTTCATTGCTGTTGGGAGAATGGAGAAGCCTAGGAGTCATCATAGCCAAGCTGAAAGATGGATTGAGAGAATTATTCACTAACAGATTTTGAGAACTCAAACTTAACATCTGATAGTGGTTGATTTGCCTTTGATCCACATCCATTGCTGTAACATGTGAAGGAATATAGGACTGTGAAATTTGAGAATTCCCAGTTGACAAAGCCAATGTTGATGGGAAAGGCACAACACTAATGTTTGTTTGGTTTGAAAATCCATGGTTTCCTCCCAGTTGAGAATTAACACCACCTGAATTCTCCCATTGGTTATAGGCATAGCCAAGTGGCATATTATTCAACAAGCCAAGGAATGAAGGATAATGATTGGCTCTTTGTAAATTATTTGGTAAAACATGTGCACTACCACCTTCATTGTTGTTGCTTCCTTGCTTATTCATCCAATTTTCTTTATCAGTGACCAATTCTTCTGAAACTTCTTTAGCCTTCAATTTCCACATAGAATTTTGGCTTGAACCTTCCCACTGGTCAACATTCCCACTTCTATTGATGTTGAAAAGTTGTTCCTTACTCATTTTTTGGCCTCTGACAGATGTTCCTTCCCGTTCATGAAACTGTAGTTGTTCATTACTCTGAGATGCGGTGTTAGCTTCATGATGATGAGGAGTAATAAGAGAAGATGGATAGCCACTAAAAGTGAAGTTGCCTGGTTGTGGAAAATTTGGGAGTGGTGGGAGTTCATCAATTTCATGCTTAGCTACATTGAGCAACCAATCAACAACCTTGCTTGGTTGGTTGAGCCCTAGCCTGTCTTGAAGGTCATATAATTGAATAGCTGTTGGCACTGATAGCCTCACCCGCCTGTCTCTTAACCCTCTTATTGTGCAAACCTTGCTGTGCCTGTCTTTTCCTCCAAAGGCTCTGGAAACTCTAACAATCCTTGGATCCTTAAGCCTTGACCATTGTGCTGGTGATGTTGATGCTGATGGAGGCTTTGGTTTTTCATGATCATCACTTGAATGACCCTCCAGTTTCAGTGGAATATTATCTGCTTCTTTTGGGATCTTATAATCATCTTGTGTGTCTCTCATTGTTGATTGTTTGGTGGTGCAGAATTTTGTCCTTCCACTTTTGTTGGATGGTTAAGTTTCTGCTCCATCATCAGCAATGAAACTGGTGAATTCTTTTTAAGCTTTTTGGATTGCTGGTTGTGTCTAGATATCTGCAAAAGAAATCAGTGTCATGAATATATTAGGAATTAGGTGGAAAATCTGCTTCTTAATTCATGAAATATGTTGAAATTTAAAACTGGAATAAAATTCATAGTTCATATATTGCCTTGGAAAGTGGAACAAATGAAACTATTACATAATATCATATAATTAAGTGAATTTTGATTTTGAAGAATTCTTTACTGCAGAGGTTGTCTGTAGCCCCTTCTGCATAACTATAACTATTGTTTTTCTCGTAATCAATAACTAAAATTGATCTAAATAGAAATTTTTTTTTTAAATTAAATAGTCTATGGGGAGAAACTGAACTTGATTTTGAAAGGATTAAAAAAAATAAAAAATGAAATGGAAGGCAAAATGCTACTATTTAACAATAATTCATATAAGTGGAGTAAGTTTACAACTGAAATATGTAATTAAAAGTGAACACATACAAATACAAACCCTAGTTAATTATAGTTGAGAAGATAATATATTTGGTAAACCCATGACATGGAAGAGCTATATATATGATACCATATATTCACCTTAAGGCAGAAAGAAGGATGGAATTTGCACTGTGTTTTTGGATACCAAGGTAGAACAAAATTTGAACATTTTTCCAAGCTTGGTTTGGCCTTGATATATTTGCAGAGTAAAGAACTTGGTGAAGAAGTTGAACCGGAGCTTGGAAAAAGGAGAAGATGCTGGAATTGAATCAAACCACGCCAACACTGAAAGATAAAGCAATGGCGCATGGGTGGACCACGTGGCACATATCCCCTATTGGTCAAGCTAATATGGTAGTCTACATCTTATCATTTATATTCAGGCATAATGAGCAATCATTTGCTTTATTACCCTAATTATATTATATATGGTTGTTATTTTTTTTATAAGATAAAAGCATATAATGAAATGAATTACAAATGGTACTTCAACCTAATACAAGAAGAGAGAGGAACAGTAAAAAGAAATTTACATAAGAAATAAATCTAAGGGGAACTACCTTTGAAGCAAGACTTTGAAAATAAAGCCTTATTAAAACTTTGCTAGTAAAACTTCATTGGAAAAACCTAGTAAGAAAAAAGAGTACAATATTTACAAAGCCAAGGGAACACCTCTAAGGAGCCAATAATACAACAAATAGAAAACTCAAATATATATGGTTGTTATATTCTGTCATTTAGTTCTCACAACCTTATGTGCCAAGATATGTGGAAAATTAAACAACTTTGACAAAGATTGATTGATGTATGTTACAATTGATCTTAATATATGTATTATATATATATATATATATATATATATATCATCATTTTGGTTGGATTTCAATTTAGTTTATGTAATCATGGGTTTTACCAACAATACCTTTGGTCGATATAGTTTATTTTTAGATTTCAAAAAAAAGATATAGTTTATTTTTAAGTATTTAATTGAGAGTTTAATTTTTAAATAGTGTTTATGAAGAATATTTTATTGTTAGAGATCTAAAAACTTAATGTTATCTTCAAGCCTCAAGATAATTAGTGTCTCATAGATACTACTTGTGAATATATATATATATATATATATATATATATATATATTATATAATACCAAAATTGTAATGATGGATTTTGTCTACTATGATTTAAGAAAAAGCTGATTTAGAAAGAGTTTCTTTCACTACAAATTAGTTTATATGCATGATTTATAGTTGGACCAATTTTCTGCACGTTCTTCCATAGAATTGACCATAATGATGACAATGAAGTTTTAACTTACTATCCTATGCAAACTATCCAATGACCTTTTGCAAGATATAATCATATGTTTGGGTGTTATGTATTCAATGATACTTATATTAATTGGTAGGAAAAGGCTAAATTAAATGAACTCAGTTAATTAATAATCTCAAAAGGGGACCATTGTTACACACTTCGGAAAGCAGCTATACACACTTTATCGGCAACCACAAAAGGTTTCGCGACTGAGCACATCACATGGGGGTTCTATAGAAGCCAAACCATAACAGCATTAAGGAAAACATTTTCCTTATAGCAAAACTTAAAAAGGTCAAGATGAGAGGGCATCAAATGCACTGTGAGAGACAAATAGCATGCAGAATTATAACCTCATTAATTAGCAGGTTTCTAATTAGGATTCACTTAATGTTGTTTTAAGTTACCATGCTTTGGAGGGCAATTTATGTAAATTGATCAACTGACGGACCATATTTTTACTACTAACATTTAGACTTAGTAAAGAGCTTGTAACCTCTTTGTAAACGCTCCTTCGCAGGGTGTGGCTGCCGCTTCCTCTGCATGGTTTGGCAGTGTTTCATCATCTCTGTTGTGTGTCGGTGTGGTTCTTGTTTGGGTTTTTCCATTCTGGTGTGTTCTTGACTATGTTTGCCCCTGTTTTGGGTTAAGGTCTACGACACGATTTTGTTTGGGAATTTCGACTCTGAGGGCCTTGTTTATCCTTGTTTCGGTCCTGCTCGTTCCTTTTCCTAGCGTGTTGTTGTTTGTGGCTGACGTTGTTGGTTGCTTTCTTGCGTTCGTGGTTTCTTTTTTGCTCTATTTCGTCCTTGTTAGCCGTTGGTTTCTTGTTGTTCCAGTCGTGATGGTTTCCTTGGGTGTTGATGGGTTGGTGGGGTATGATGAGAACTCCTCTGGTTTGGGTACTGGGAGTGAGGCTAACACTGGGGTTGTTGGAGGTTTCAACGGCATGGAGGTGGAAGTTTCTGATGGTGGTGGAGCCAAACAACATCGGCACGATGACGATTGTCGACGTTCTTCCACATTGTTCCTTCATGGCATCTCGACGATGGTGACATATATATAATCAGGTAAGATATTTGTTTTGTCCTTATAGTAGACTAATGTCTGTTTTTGTTCAACAGCGGCCAAAGCGTGGCCGAAAGTCAAGGTTTGGTTTCGTGCAGTTTTCAAATTCGAATTCTGCTTTGGAAGCTCTCTTTCGGCTGTTCATGGAAAGTGCCTAGGTGGTGCTCCTTTTTTTGAAAGAAAAAATAGGTGGTGCTCGTATCTCTGTGTCTATGACTCATTTTGCTTTCAAAGGGCAGCGTAAAGTCATTCCTACTGGATGGAGATGGAGAGTGAGTCAACTCTGGTTGCGACAGAATTGGGATTGTTGATGAAACTATGAAGATTGTGTTAGACTCTTTCTGTGGGGAGCCGACTTGTTTTGGTTTTCCTTCTTCTTCGGGTCCTGAAGGAGAAATGGTTGTGTTTTCAGTGATTAGGTCTTGGTTCTAGAGGAGCAGGTTCCGGATGCATTTCTTTGGCCCATAAACTTGAGTTAGTGCATGGTTTTTCGAAGTTCCTAATAATGTGATGGTATCTTTGCCTGACGCTGGTGGTGGCTCTTCGAGGAATAAGGATGAGGGCTCGTCATATTTGGCCTTGTTTGAGAAGGCTCTGATTTATTTGTGTTTGGTTTGAGGTGTTGGTGATTCGTATTAGTATATCATTGATGGTGAGATAAAGTTTTTTGTGGGGCCTAATTTTTAGTTGTGTTGGATGTAATGGATTGGACTACATTATGGGGGTTTGACTACCTATGTCGTGCTGAAGATTTTGAGACTAGGACCGGAGAGACTATGTTTCATTCGAGAGTCATGAGGTTTTCTCTCTCCAAGGTGATTTTATTGGTGATGGCTCCTTTATGGAGATTGAGTGTCCATCAGATACAGGGTTGAGTGGTGGTTTAGTTGTTGGTGTAGACCATGAGTTGGGTCATGGTCATGTTGCTTATGAGGTAGTAAGATGGTCTGGGGATTGCACTCAATCAACGTCTAGTGTCAGGCCATGATGTTCCCTCGATGTGATTTTCTCTCGATTTGAGCATTTATCTTGTTGTCCTTTTGTAGAGAAGGAGTACGTTAAGGGCCCAGGTTTTTATGTTGGGAGAAAAAGAGGTCAACCTAAGAAAGTCACTAAGAGAGGAAGGAAAAAACAAGGGTTTCAGGTTGTTGGTTCTGATGTCGTAGAGGCATCAGGTGTATCTTACACTGCGTCTAGTAGGGTGGATCCTGTTGATGTGTCGTTTTCTCAGTACAGGATTGTGTTTATGAGCGCGCACGTGAGATGTGAACGGTTGGTAAAGAGTTGAGTCTTTTTTGAGAATGTTCTAATGAGGAGGCCATTGAGGGTTGTGTGCGTATCCACCAATTATATGGGTCCCTTTGAGGCTTTAGTTCTTTGTAGTTTGGGTTGTTTTCCTCTCGTCTTGTTTGTTTCACTGTTGCATTTAGGGTTATTTTTAGTTGGCTTATTTTGGTTAGATTTGAGTTGTTCATGTTTTATTGTATTTGTTACTTTTTTTTCCTAGAGTTACTCAATGCACTTCTAAGGGATGATGTACTTTTTTTCCTTCATTAGGTATCTATCACAATGATGTTTTCCTTTAAAGATTTTAACGAGACACGTTCCCTAGGTGTGGTCTTTAGGGTGGTTTTGTTTTGTGGGATTTTGTTGATTTGTCCTTTTTGTGAAAGAGTTGCTCTCATGATATTTACTATATCGATCTTTTGCTGTAAAAAAAAAGGTTTACATTTAGTATATGTTATTTACAATATATATACTTATTATGTGATAAAAATAATTTGTAAAAAATACATTTTTAATACGTGAACCAAATTTTTCTTAATCCATAGTAGTTAAAACTGATTTTTTAGACAAATTTAATTCCTTTAAAATGAAGTGGTCATATTAAAGATTAAAGTAAGTCACCACCACCTTTAATTGATAAGTTAAGGGTCTATCGATTAAGGGTTGATAATTGATATTGTAATCTAAGTGCTTAGTGCTTACATATATGTGGGTTAGTATTTTATATGGAGGGTGGAACGTTGTTTGTATTTTAATTTATATCGAGAGAGATATTCTCAGAAATCTTAGAATAAAATTAATACTGGTTTTCAAAAAAATGTACAAAAACATTGGCATGTTATTTAAATTTTAAAAATTAATTTATAAATTAGTCAATGATTGTAATTACTTGGTCTAAAATGACTAAAAGCTAAATCCATTTTGAAATATAGGGGCATTAGATTTTTGTCTAAAATAACTACTTGTTTTTATCTATTGTTGATAAAATAAATTTGGTTCACAAATTAAATTTATTCATAAATTAATTATAATAAATTATATATATACTAAACGCGCGTCAATAATAAAATCATGTTGCATCCATCACATGTTGAGGTCGATCTGCGTGGGAAGTGAAGCTTAATTGTATTCCTCGCGAGTGTAATGGCGTAGTTGACTACTTGGCTAGGAAGGGTGCAGTTGCTCGGACGTCTGGAGCGTGGACCCTTGACTCCCCTGATCCTAATGTGGAGTACATTTTGTTGAAGGACTTGCTTTATATTCCTTAGTTGTCTTTGTTGTTGGTAGTTTTCCGATGTATAAAAAAAAGGGGCCCATAGAATTGCTGCGCTCAATAAAAAGGAGAGGTAAAAGAAAAAAATGGAGATAAAACAAATTGAATCACGCGAGGGCATATGATCACATGGAGGAGGATTGAGAAGACAAACAGAGAAAATCCACTTTAGATAATAACTAACAGTGAGACTCAAAAAGTTGTGGTGTCTAGTCCAAGAGCATTGTCATGCATGATTAATTGTATGTGTGTATGATAGCTACTTTGGAGAAAGGATAGCTACACATGTAGGTGATGAGGGACCAATTATATCTTTTAAAAACACCCCCACTGAGCCACAAGCAGGGCCACATATATATCTTTTGCAGAGAGATATGCATAGGGGTAAGGTGAGGCTTTTGGCTCAGCTGACACACTCACAAGGTTTTTTTATCGCATGACGCATGCTTTCTTCACGACAAAGTCAATTAATCATGTGTAAAAGATGGGATAGACACACTATTTGTACAAACATATCCTTTAGACATATCGACTAGTTATGATTTTAAGCTACTGTAAACTATATCATAATTAAAAATCTTCAGTACTAATTAATATATCTAATGAATGTCTAATACAAATAGCATGTCTATCTATATATAAGCACTAGCTAGTAAAGTATACAGAAGCAAAATGCCAATTTCCTTCTCTTCTCCTTTTGGCAAAAGACGGCACATATGCTTTCACCTTTGGAAATGGTTATATGTTCACCCTTTATGTATTTCAAGAATTTGAATAAAGAAATGGTTTATAAATTACAAGAATTTATTGTACATTAATTCTAACATAAGAAACATATTTGTGTAATTGTTCTTACGTTTTGGGGTGGAAGTTGTTCTTGTTTTTGTTCCGATTTTAACGTTTTTAAGTTTTTAAAATTTTCACTTTCTTATTCTCGGCAGTGTAATGAGATGCTAGGCGATTAGTTTTTTTTCTTTTCAAATAGCAATTTTTTATTTAAGTGATAAATTCTTGAGAACAACTCTGTTAAGTAAGTACTAGTATTTAGCCCGCTGACCCGTGCGATGCACGGGGAATTTTAATCCGAATCAACTACTAATCATTATAATTGAGTATAGATGAGTATTGATATATATGAAATAATACAATGATGTATTTACTGATCGTAATTATTTTTTATTGATGTTTTTCATGTCATATTCAGTGTGGACATTAATTGAATAGCTTTCCAATATGAACTGTGCTTCACGCTCTGTGTGTGTTGTTAGGCACCATCTTGCATATAAATGGCAAGCAAATAATGTATAGTGACAGTTATTTTTATAATTATTAGTTGTTTTCGACCGCTACTAACCGTCATTTTTCCTTCGAATGATTAAAATTAAACACACTTACAAAATCATGGAATAATTTAACCACTAACCTTATAAATTAATTATATAAATTGTAAGAACATAATTAGTAATCAATAATAGGTTTACACATCATACTTTTATCAATTGTTATTTTTACAAATATATATAGGGTTAAATTAATCATAGTAATAACTATAATAGTACGAATAAATTGTTCAAATAAACGACATTGGTTGCCTTATGAACAACATGAAGTCAATCATATAAACTACATTTTGAAAACCTGTAGATCCAGAAGTCCACCTATATAATTCTACCCAAAGATTTATTTATGTAAATTTGTCAAATTTAAAGAGAACAAACTAAAATAGATGAAAAAATCACATTTAACTTTTTGACAAATAATTATAACAAATAAATTTAAAAATAAAAGCAGCTTAGAGAACCGAAATTAGTACAATATTTTCATGATCTACTGCTCATAAAAAACCAGAATTGAAGAAATAATTTATGGATTTTGTGGAACAGTTCGATGATGAATATTGAAGATGTAAACCTAACAAATCAATTAAATAACTATAACTAAGTTGCAATAGATACAATAACTTTTTGATAAAAGGCAATGGCAACATCGAGATCACCAACTTGAAGCATCAGTTGGCATAAGGGTTCAGAAGCAGGTATTTTTATCTCCAAGAGCCCAAACCTATAACAATCAGTATCTTCTATGAATGACCATGATCCGAGGAAAGCTTGGCCCCTTTTGCCTTTATTAGATCTACTTTCTGGTCTACTTGCAAAATGTCTTTATTACATCTTCTTCTCCTCAGTATTCTAGTACATATGTATGCAATCTTACTCTTATCTGAAGACTTCCATAACCAAATCATCTTTCTCAAACTTGAGATTCCCAGAAGCCACAACTTTTCCAATATCAACAGCATCAATAGCCTGAAAAGTGTCAAAATAGAGGACAACACAATCTTAGATGAGGCCAATTATCAGTGATCAACTTCTAATTGTACTATGATTAGTTTTCAAGTACAAAAACAATGATTACCTTGCCTGGAGTTATGGGCGTTGCAAAGCTTATCACACTCTGGGAACTGATAGCTTAATGCCTTTTCTTCAGTAGCCCATTACATGTCTTTGAGAAGGTCATCGGCCAGCTGCGCTTCATCTGAGTCTTCCCTCTCATTATCTCTTCTTTTGTGTTTAATTATCATAAAAAAAGAGTATCGAAATCAGAAAGTATATAATGGTCAGAAGTAGGTCCACACCAAGTATGATGAACCTAAAAAACATGTGAAGCACCTTAAAAATTATGTGAAGCGCCCTTAAAATAAGATGAACCTAAAATTCAATACATGGTTAGATATCATCTAAGGCATACATGTTAATGCTCATGACATAAAAATTGAATTATAAAAAGAGAGAAATAATCTTAGCATCAATAAGGACCAGTTGAAGGAGAAGAAGCGCGACAAAGATTTTGCTTTCTGAAAATCCTTGGGACACGACGTAAAAGGTGAATCGTACCTGGTTTAGTACGGAAGATGACGAAATACGCTAACAATAGAAGGCTCACATAACTCTCTCTTGGCTAGTCATTGTCGTTGAGCCAAGCCTCTCACAGACTCACCCCCTCTCTCTAGAGATAAAAAAAGAAAAGACCTAGGCCAAAAGTGAGTATATCGGGAATAAAAAATGACTCTTATGAACAGTGAAATTCAGCTCAATTGGAGGCTTCAGCAATCTTTTATAATAGATGATAGTGAAAAAAATACAAAAAAATACAAAAAATATAAGCTTGTAAAAAACATAAGCACTATCACATTATTAATATGCTAAGCACAAATCTTTCTCTAAAGAAAGGCTGAGTTTTTAGTCGTAACATGTCTATCAATTGATTACCAAGATAATATAAAAGTCAACATCTTGTCCGGAAGATATGAACATATACATCAACAATACATAATAAGATAGCAAGGAACTAACCCCATGTGAAACTGAAAGTATTGAATGAAGATTTGATATGAAATCTGCATCTTCAATTTTTACAATAACGTGCATATTAGCATTATGACTTATATATCAACAAAACAGTCCAAGAAAGAAGAAAAGTAGTGGACCATACGCACAACCACATAACAGAAATAATACATAACAAAGAATTACTTTCGAGAAATGGAGGAATAGATGGTTTGAAGTTCATTTTCATTGTTTTCTAGGGATGGGATGAGAGATCTGATAATAGCAAAATCTGTTATATTATTATATAGGAAAATGATGGATTAAGTTTAGCATACACAAAGATACACTTTCAAGACAAATTGCTAACTCTATTGAATTCTAGTTTTATCACCCAGATTTGATAACCTTATAGAAGAAAAAGAACCAGTTGGGTGCTATGGTAGACAGCTTACAGTATGGTTTTAAGGAGACACAAATGTGTTATATTATCTGTTTAAATCCTCAATCCTCCTTCCTTATGCCCTGGACTGGTAAGTAGTTATCCTTTACCTAACTAACTTTATATTCACATGTTTACACCTATCATCCTCACTTCTCAAGTAAATAACACTTCAATAATGAGGAAGACATGTAAATGTATTCTGGATTTTAATATGATCTACATGGGCAAGAAATGAAGCAAACAATTTGTTCTATTGCTATAAAATACTGTATAACCCAAGAACATCTGTATAACCCAATTTTTTGCTTATGCTATAGCTATGAATTCATATATCCACTTGATTGGCATAAAATTGTAAATCAAAAATTGAACTTCTTTCACACTTGTTGCATCTATACAAAAGAAACAACTTCTCTGCATCAGAAAGTTACCTCTCATAATTCCCTTTCTATAATTGTCTATATACTATACACATGTGCAACAACACATACAAATGCTTCACTCACTTTCTCTTGATCCCTGATCACCAATAACTGCTGCAGATTTTGGTACACTCGCAGTCGACAACATATTCATGTATTTGGAAGCAGCAATAGAACATTAACATATTATAGTATAGCAGTGAACTTAATTTAGAAAGGAAGGAAAAGTAAAGTGCAACTACAAAGAGACTAATTAACTGCCTAGCTGGCAGAGGTAGTGGGGAACACATTTGGGCTGGAGATAGTGTGAGAAAGGGTATAAAAATGAGATTAAGGGAGAATTTGAGGTAGGCTGGAATTTGGACTGGACTTGGTAGATATCTCTAACTTCAAAAATAAAAGTAAGGTAACATAACATTATAACTTGAAAACCAAGGTATATTGTTGTAAATGAAATGGATAAATGCTACATTAAAGGTACCAATTAAGTTAAAGAAACAGAGATAGGAAAGAAGAAGAATATGATTAAACGTGAACACCTTTTTTCTTATTCTTTCTGATACAATAAAAAAGTTGCAGCAGCAGCACTTATGTAATGAACCTAGACACATAACAAAGCAAGGTAAACAAATCTATCTTTGGAAGGAAACAAAAAACTTAATGACAATAATGGTATTGCAACAAATATATTCATATTCTTGGAAAGAAATAATAAGTCTTCATAATTGTGTTTGATTGGGCAGCTGGATATGTCTAATACACACAAAGGTCAGAGATAATAAAGATGAAGGAAACAGAAAAAGCTTACAATTTTGAAATGCTCCATAAGCACCACCACAGCAACATAAAACTGTATCCAATAGACAGATACGAAAACACCATCATATCAAAATGGAAAACATGCAAAATTTAACCAAAGAAGGCAGGTGCTAACACACACAAAAAAGATAGATAAGCCACATATGCGCAAAAATGATATGGGAAGTTATTCAGCATACGGAGTCCAGATAAAATAACTAATAAAGTAATAGGGCTAGCTCTCTCAACAATTGATAACAAACAATTCAAACAGAGTGGTGGAATGAGGGAATGGGGATAAGAGATGTGAATATTTATAGCCAAATGGATCTGAAGAAACGCAAATAAGAGGAGAGCTTATGTGAAACCTTCCCACTACAACTCTCCATCTACAAACCTACTTCAAATCAGATTGGACATGACAGCTTCATCAAAAATCAGGGACTGAAGATAACAATGCAAACCAACTACCAAATCCCACAAAAAAGGGACATCAATTCAAAAAGATAACATTAAAAATTCGGTCATTGGGTCTCTTTTTGCCCAGATCCACCTACCAAACATATAGATTACATGCTTTGAACTGAAAAAGTTTCTTAATCCAAGCAAACTCCAATCATAATTTATATCATGATGCAGATTACAGCAAATAATGAGACTAAATTTGGTTACAACAGACTTTCCACAAGCTTGAAATATCTTTGATTATGGAACTTTAGTATTACCATAGACATCTTGGTAAAGCTGATCAGAAAATTATTGAGTAAGAAAGAAAAAAATAGAAGGGCCAAGAACCTCACATCAATACTGAAGTATCAAATGGAGGAAACACTCCTTCAGCAACCCACCTGACTTTCGTCCAGCTGAAGAACACGTGGGCTCTTATGCACCCACATCCAAAATTACATCTTGAAGATGGCAAGGTAGTGACAATTCCTTGGTTGCTCCAACACCTCATTGTTGTACACCATCAACAGTTCTGATTTCCAAACTTTAGTACATTTTCTCTTCCACTTCTCTAGAAAGAGTGAAAACAAATATAGATAAATAAGAAGGAATATGAATTGAGGGTCTTCTATGTTGCTAAGAGAGCATCTAATTCTTTCTGGCATAAAAAGATTAACAAAACATTGAGTTGTTCTTCTAGAAATTGAGAACCATCACTACTGGCCTCATTCTTTCCTTTTTATGATGGCATCAATGAAAATGATTAAGATAATTACCATAAACTTCGTTGTGAGAAAGGAGCAGCTGATCAAACTAATAGCAAGTGTTGTTGACGTTCGGCTCTAATTGCAAATGCACCCCTAAGGTCTGAGTCGGTGAACACCATTTAGCGTGACAGGGAAGGGGTGCAGAGCTCGTTGCTATGGCTCTTCCACCTCTGAGGCAAGAATGAACACTATCTAAAGCAATGTAGGATGGGAATGTGAATAACCAACACCAGTATTTATAGTCAAAACTTAAGAAACACATTGAAGCCCATACCCTTGCAATTTGAATTTCAAATTCAGCTCCAAACTTGACATCATCAAAGACTTGACAGCACCTACTCGTACGAACAAAGCATGGAGAGCGGAGATGGTGAAAGATTACGGAAAATCCGGAAAAGCAAGCTTTGAGGGTAAAGTAGTTGACCAATCCGCCAAATTGGAGGAGAAGGAAAAGGAAAAGCATGGCATGTGTCCTCATAAGAAAAGATGACATCTAATCTAGATGGGCAAAGTACTGGTGAAAAGCAACTCCAACTGGAAGCGGGCAACATCAATCTCTTTCACAGTAGCCACCGGAAACGTGGGAAGCTTCTTTCCCACCTTTTCCGGAAACGACCAGCGGCGATGACGCAATAGATGAGGCCAAAGAACGCACGCGCGCTGACAGAAGGTGATGAAGGTACAACAGAGTGGGTAGAAAGGGAGAGGTAACACGCACAGCCAGCTGGGGTTGCTTGGAGACGGAGAGAAACAGTGATGGAGAGCCAAACGATGTCGTCTCCCACAATCCAGAAAAAAAAAGAAAAAAGTAAGAAAAAAAGGCCAGGTGGCGGAAGCTCATAGGTTGTTTCTTATGAATAGTAACTGGAGAATAAGATGTAGTAGATTCCATAACAAGAATTGAGTATTCCATAACCATAGAAATTCAATATATTGTCATTTGTATCTTTGATATTTCTAGCCTATAGATAATTATTTGAATGGTTTCACCATGCATACATGTGTTCCAAGTGTTACTCAAGAAAATAATGATGAGAACTTCCTTTCTATGAACCTCGATTTGTATAAAACAATGATATAACCTTCCTTCTTCTGGCTAGCAAAACCCTATCTATGACCAACCAAACAAATGGCTCTGCGTGGGTGGTCGTTCCCTCTCCTGGCGCGTAGTAACTTCTCGTTCCATCCCTCTCGTTTTCTCCCCTTCCTTTCCTTACCTCGATCTCTTTTCTCCTTTACCTAGCTCAGCCCCCTCCCTTGAGCCTCCCCCATCGTTTTTTATCCTTTTTTCACCATACTTGCCGCCCGGAGTCTCTTTCTTTGTTGGGGGCGTGGTTCCTTACGGATCTGGCTTCGTTTTTTCGCTCAGATCTGACTTTGTTGGGTCTGGTGGTGGCTGGCTTGTTCGTGGGTGTCGGCGGTGGTTCTTGGGCGTGCAGCGGTAGGTCTGGGCGGCTTGTCTCGGAGTGGCGGTGGTGTTACTGTTTTTTATGCCTCTATTTGCAACTCCCCTGTATTATGTGAAGTTCTAACCTCGCAGCAGCCGACCTTTATTCCAGTGCTCTAGCGCCTCTTTCTCTTTTCCTAGATGTCGGGTCAGAACCTAGCGAAGGTTCACCTTCCAAAGTGTAGCCTTCGAATCATTAGAGGCATTAGTTCTTCCATAGAGCTTTTAGTACCGCAACTTGGTTTACTATCGGTCTTTTAATCTTTGGGTAAAAGGTAGGATGCATAATCTCATTTGGATCATCTTTGAGCTTCGGTTTTGGCTTCCTCTATCAGTTTCTGAGGTAAATCCAACACCAAATATTACTGTTGGGAGATGTGTTATTACCTATTGTTTCTAGAAGCTCATGACAACGAAACACAATAAAGTAATAGATGGTAACTACTTCATCTCTAGATATCGTTTTGAATTGGTGCCCTCGGAGTGCTGAATGTTGTTTATTCTCCTCCGCCTTTCTACAACTTTTGCGTCGGCGACAGATCTGGGGATTCTTCTATATCTGTTTGTGATGTGTTGCAATGTGGAGTTATGGCCGAAGACACGATGCAACTGATGTGGTGTTGTTTGTTGCCATGGTTCTGTTTTGGGTGTTATAGTTTCTAAGCTCCGGAGTGCTGCTCGAGGTCAGCAATGAAGGTGGTGAAGTTTCGAGTCAACCGTGTGCTGATCAGGGTCGTTGTTGGGTTTGACCCCCTTAGGTTTTTATGCTTTCGCTTTCAGGTTGTTGTCCTGTGTTGATTCGTGTCCCCTCCAATTGCGAGAGGAGCTCTATTTTTGTTGGGTTATGTGGCGTTTCTTTCCCATATCTCGGTCCTCGACATATGTTCCTTCTCATTGGTCATATAGTGCTTGATCCGATTTTGGACCTTGTCAATATCGCTTGCGGTTTTCCTGCATTTTGTAGGGTAGGTGTTCATTAGGTGCTTGATTTCTAAAGTTATATATTTGGGCGCACCAGAGCTATGTGATTTTTAGGTATTGTTGTGTATTATTGGAGGGGATTATGCTTACTTTGTTGAATTATGTTTGTGTCATCAACCATTCCATCTAATAAAACTTTCACTTTCAAGAAAAATAAAACAATGATATACGTAAGAATATGTTTGATATGTTGTATAGTTTAAATTTTGATATTATTAGACCTGATAGGATAAAATATGGTAAAATATATTAATATTAAAGTGTTTGGTCGTGTACTCTATAACATATTATATCATTTAAATTAATACAGTCTTTTGTTAGATGAAGTGTTGAATAATGATAGATAATATAAAAATAAAATATTTTGAAAAAAATATCTTTAATTTAAAACGCATTAATTAATATTTAGGGTCTAGGTAAGTGTTAGGTCAGGTAGGTTGGTATGAAGCTGGGCGAGTCACGTCAGGATCGATTTAGGGCTTAGGTCAACGTACGTCATGTTAAATTTAGGGTTAAGCTCAACATATGGTCATATTTAGGGTTTAGTTAAGCGTCAGGTTGGATATAGGGTTGAGGTTATTGTTGAGTCAGATTTAGGGTTTTGGTAAGTGTTATTGTGGTATCAAGTGTGAGTAAGTCTCACATTGGAAGATGAGGATAAGTTTGATTGGTTTATAAGTGTGAGGACTCATACACTCATTGCCTTAAAGTTTTGGGTGAAAGATGTGGTGTCTGGTCCACTTATGGTTTGCTCTTTAAAGCCCAATGTGGAGTTTTATCCCTCGAGGTTTAAACCTTCTCCTTTGTTTGGTCCTTTCTTTGGCCCAACAGTGGTATCAAAGCCGATTGTTGTTTGACCATGGACCATGGGCCTTTGAGACTCAAGAGCACAAGCCCAAAATGACGGCCTATGAGGTTCTGCTTGAGTACAAGTCTAGCTTTCGTTTGAGATGGACTCACACTTGAGGGGAGATTGTTGTGGTATCAAGTGTGAGTAAGTCCCACATTGAAAGATAAGGATAAGTTTGAGTGGTTTATAAGTGTGAGGACTCATACACCCATTGTCTTAAAGTTTTGGGTGAAAGATGTGGTGTCTAGTCCACTTATGGTTTGCTCTTTAAAGCCCAATGTGGAGTTTTATCCCCCGAGTTTTAAACTATATCCTTTGTTTGGTCCTTTCTTTGGCCTAATGGGTGTTGGGTCGAATTTAGGGTTTAGGTCGGTGACAAGTCGAATTTAGGGTTAAGGATGGCCTAAGGTCATATTTAAGGTTTACGTCGGTGTCATGTTAGGTTTATGGTTTCGGTCGACATCATGTAAAATTTAGGGTTAGGCTCGGTGTCGGTTCGGATTTAGGGTTGAAGTCAGGTTTAGGGTTTAGGTCAACGTTGAGTTAGATTTAGGGTTTTGGGCTGTGTTAGGTCGAATTTAGGGTTTACGTCAACAAGTAGTCGAATTTAGGGTTTAGGTCGGCTTCATGTCGGATTTAGAGTCAAGGTTGGCGTTGAGTTAATTTTAGGGTTTAGGTCGGTGTTGGGTCAGATTTAGGATTAATGAATGCGCTGGGTCGAATTAAGGGTTTAGGTTCACGTTGGGTTGAATTTATGGTTAAGGTTAGTGTTGGGTCGAGCGAGTCACATATGATCGAATAAAGGGTTTAGGTCGGTGTCATGTCAAAAGGAGAGAGATACAAAGGGGACATAGAGAGAAGAAGGAGAAGAAGGAGAATATTATTTTTTTTTTTCACAAATTAAAAATTATAAAAAATTTGTAGAAAAAAAACTAGGTTAATGGATGGATTGGATATCCATCCATTGAAAATTCACTATTGGATAGGTTGGGTACATTGTATTATAAGGATAATGGATGGACCGGGTTTTCTTAAACAATTTCAATGGATTGTTATTTTTCATCCATTACAATTTATATCCATCAAATTAATCCATTTGTCAGCTGAAACCTTATTTATGGTTTTTGAGATTTGGGTATTTCGAAGGTTGTATTGGGTTTTGCTATGATATGAGGAGGTAGCTGAGTCTGGTTTATTGTGATTGTGGATTTGGAAGTCAAATCTTAGTTGATAACGTGAAGCATATGGCTTTGGCTTTTGAATTGTTTGAAGCGTTGTCACATTTGATGTGCCTGCCTACTCCGTAGCTGGTGGTGAAGATGAAGCTGGATGAGAATTGGAAAAGGGGAGGGATGTAGGGGTGGAAATAAGTCAAGGCAAGTCAAGCCTTGCGTGGCCCAAATTTGGCCTGCATTGTGCTTTTATGGCCCAAGCCTGACTTGTGACCTGTTAACAAGCCAAATTTTAAGGCTTGGCTTGACTTATAATAAAGTCTGGCTTGACCTACAAGCCTACTTAAAAGTTTATTTAATAGACGTTAGACAATTTCATCTAAAGAATGTCGATAGATTGACGAGCTAATTAAAAGGTCGGCGAGTTAATAGGCTTTTTTATATATCATTGCATTTCCTTTTCAAATAAATAAAAAACATATATATCATTGCATTTCAAAGAACAAAATCTCAGTTATTTAAAACACAAAATTAAAATTAAACATAAACAAATCATTTAATAATAATGTCTCAAGTCTTAAACATATAAATAAAACCAATGATAATAAGTCTCAATCCCAAATAAATTCATAACAAGTTGGCCTATCAAGCCAAATAAGCTTTTATGATAGCTTGAGCTTGGCCTTTTTAGTTAATTAATGATTTTAAAAAGCTTAAGCCCAGCTTTTTTAATAAACAAGTTAAGCCAAGGCAAGCCTCTGACCAGTCAAGCCACAAGCCCCTGTTGGATGGCCTGGCTTATTTCCACCCCTATGAGGGAGAGGTGAGGGAAGGTGGGGAAGGATGTGGTGGTTGGATTGGGGTTGTAGTGGTGGAGGTCGGAAAGGAAAGGGGGAGAGGAATTAGAACAAGGAGGAGGAAAAGGACTAAGAGAATTTTTAATGACTAAATTTGAGATGAAAATTGCATGTGAATACATATATCTTATATCTTACTGATATTTTCACGTGGGGTTGTCTAAATGACTAATGAAAATGTTTGGGTTAAATAACTCATTATTCAATCACATTGAAAATAAGGGAGTTAAAATTTTTTTATTGTAGTTATTAATTTATTTATAAAAAATCTTATTGATTCATTGGGTTGTGGGTTTGTAACCCACATGAGTCATTTAGACATCCATCCACGTAGGTTGGTAATTGGATAAAAATATATGTCACATATGTTTTATGACATCATGGAAAAACAATTCAGGGTCAGAGGAATTTTTTTTCAAAAACCAGTTTTGGTTCGTGTATAAAAGGTAAAGATAAAAAACCTATTCAACCCAAAACTTTTAATTGACACATGGCTGGTATAAGGAACATGACCATGACCTCGCTTGGTCCCTTACCTTCACCTCAATGTTAAGAGAGAGATAGGAAGAAAAAGTAAATTAAAGATGTAATCTATGGGTTATAGTTCCATGCAGTGGTCTAAAAATTAAGACTCAAATCATAAATTTAAAGCAACTAAAGAGGTGAATGAAGTTAGAAAAAAAAAAAACCAAGAAGATGTAGAGAGACAAAACGAAATTCCTTCTCCTTTTTGAAAGGAAAATGGAAAAGGATTATAGGAAGACAAAAAATTTCCTCTGTGATCTGCCAAGGAGCACCTTGATACTTGTACTACAAAACACTAAATAAGGAAATTGAATAAGGCTTGCATATCTGAGCTTCTAAAGGGACTGAACAAGCAGTGGCGGGGATCTCTAGAGGATATCATCATCTGAAAAAACTGACTCATAACAAAAGCCTTATATCAGAGCTAGGAGGGGTGACATTAAAGCTGGTGACTAATCACTCTCACTTTTATGAATAGACAGGATGCTACGGAAGGAGAAGCAGAGCTATAAACATTTACATGAATCAGCATGGCTGAACTGAATTGTAATTTGATACAAAACAATGAGCAAGGTTTTAAATTTCCATGACATAGTTTTTTTTTTCTGAATAACAAAAAAAATTATGATCATAAGTCTAAAATACAACTCATTCAAGTAGGGAAGCATATAAGCAAATTCAGGGTACTGCAATGGTAATAGGAAATTTCATGGGTGTGGTTGTCTAGTGTGGTTGGATTTTGAGCTTTAACTGATAATCTTTTCTTTCCACTTTATTCGTACTTGAGAGAGATGTTCTCATCTTAATTTTTTTTTCAATTAAATAAATTTTTCTGTAAAAAAAAAAGCAAATTCAGGGTTGTCAATTAAAGCCCATAAATCAATGTATTGCAGTATTGCACCCTGATCCTTAAGGAATGAAGCATTTCTGATTCTAATAATACACTGATCTAAATCTTCAACTCCAACAACCTCAACTTCCAGAGCCATGGTCATATATCATTGTGCGAAGAGTATAGGATGTACCAATTTTAAAGTGGTCTATTAATGATTCACTAATAATAGTTATTGATTTATGATTATCAATTAATTAAAACCTTAAATACTCTGGAAGTCCCTGAAATTGTATGGTGTACGAAAATAAGTCCCTGAAATTATTTTTTTCCGATTACGGATCCCTGGGAAAAAAAATTAATCAAAATAAGTCCTTATCTGTGTTACCAGCTTATGTGGCTCTATTTTTGCACAGTCATCGATTCACGTGGCTTTTATAAATTTCGTTTATTACACATGGATTAATAAATAATAATTAAACATTTTAAGTTTAAAATTAATCCCTAAATCTAATAATCCCTAATCCTTAATCCCTAACAAATTAAATCATTAAATCATAGCAAAACTAAACCTAAAAGGCAGAAGAGGATCTCCAGAGTTCCAGCCAAGGTCCAGCGGTGGATGGGACTATGGTTCAGGATCAGGGAGATTGGTAGGGGCTGGGGATTTGGATGTGGATCCGGGTCCGGAAGTGGGTACAATATGGGTCCGGTGGTGGTGTGCGACGGTGACAGGTTTGGGGTCCAGGAGGCTCTGGTGGTGGCGACTTCAGCAGTGCTCCGACCCAACCCACACCCATCTTGTAAATTTCTGGTTGGAGGGTATGTCTTCCCCTTTGCAGATGTGGTTCTTGTCTTCCTCTCTTTCTCTGGTTTTCAGCTTCTGTGTTGTAATGAGCAAAGAAAGGGATTTACGTTGGAAGGAAGGGAGAGGGATTCGAGGGAGAGAGGTTGATGAATGGAGAGTGGAAGAGAGGAGAATTAAAGGGGGTTTGGTGGGAGTATGTGGAGGGAGGCGAGTGAATGGGTTGGGGTTCTGGGTTTTATATTTTAAGGAAAGGTGGGGATGAAGATGGATATGGTGAAGATGAAAATGATGCAGATGATGGAGGTCATGGGGATGAAGGAGATTGGAGTATGAGTGGGTTTGAGGGGATTGATTTTTTACTTTTTGGATTTTTCTGGATTTTATGTTGAAGATGGTGATGAAGATGTTTGAAGATGATGAAGATGTTAGAAGAAGATGAAGAATGTTTTGGGTTTTTAATTTTTTTATTTTCGGATTTTAATTTTTGACTATTTAATAAGTTGTAGAATTAAAAAAATTGACTAGGATATATAAAAAGTCATGTGGACATGATGACAGGGTAAAATTTGTGACACATAGGGTGAAAACACCCGTGGGGCCGTAGGGAATTATTTCGATTAAATTTTATTTCCAGGGATCCGGAATAGAAAAAAAAAATTCAGGGACTTATTTTCGTACGCCATACAATTCTAGGGACCTCCAGAGTATTTAAGCCTTAATTAAAAATAACTATATCAACAATTATTAATAGTGAATCACCGATAAACCACTTCAAAAATTAATTGGTCCGTCTCCATCATTGTGCAATTTTATTTTATTTTAAAAGATTGTGCAAATCTTTAAACCCTTGACAATGAGGTTCGATTACAATTTTAATTTAAAATTGCATACAAGCTATGTCTAATTTGATTAGGTTTCACTATCTTGAAAGAGAACATGAACAAAGCAAATTGTTCTACAAATTCAGGTCCTAGAGCCGGTTGGGTGAGAGGGACTATATAGGTGAAGTCATTCATGATTGAACTTGGGATAGCAATTTCCATTCAGAATTATTCCAATCATTTCCAAACCCCTTGGACGACCAAGGCACCACCACTCCAATCATATTAATTGCACAATTTTCAAATTAATAGTAGTCTCTATCATTAAAGGATCATGATGCGTTCTTAATGCATACTATAGTGAGAGCTTGAAAGAAACTAGGATCGAATCTTGAATTAGCAAGAGGGTGCTCTCAAATTCGTCCTTGAAAAATATAGCGTCAAACAAAAGTTCGTCGTGGAAATGGATAATTATTTGTTCACACCTCAAAATGAGGTGGAAATAGATGGAGGAGGAGAGAGATAAAAAGAAAAGAAAAAGTAAGAGAGAGAAAATATAAGATGTGATAGATGATAAGAGGAGAGAGATAGAAATAAAAATAAGTGGAAATGAAGTGTATAAAAAAGGAGGTGTGTATATATCATTGTTGAGTGTTAGCTGAAGATGAATGTATCTTTGCACTACCAAATTATTTAACTAATTTTTTTTTTGGTTATAAAGAGGACTAAGGCCGAAGCAAGAGAGAACTACACGACGGTAGAACTTGGGAATGAAACTCTCATGATACAATCAAACAGAAGCAGGTTTGAACATTGAGTAGGGGGACTCTCCATAACATAGGTATCTGTGTCCAGTTGATGCGCCATATTTGCTAAGCAGTCTGCCATTTGGTTGGTCTCTTCATGTGGTGGCAGCGCTGGACCTCAGCAGGAAAAGGTTGTGGCGGTGCTAGATCTCCATGGGTCATGGTGAAGGCGCGAGAGACCTCAGAGAAGAAGAAGGTGGTGGTGGTGAGGTGTGGTGGAACACGATGATCAGAGAGGAAGAGAAGGAATGGTGGGTCGTGGATGCATATGTGCGTGGTCGTGGCTGTGCATGGTGGAGGCTGTGCGTGGTGGTGGCTCGCCGTGGGGAAGAAGAGAAGAAAAGGTGTGTGACGGCTGGGTTTGCTAGGGTTTTGTAAAGTGAGAGTTTTAAACCTAAGGTTGAGGGTTGAGAAAGTGGGCCTGGGTTGATTGGGTTGTTTTTTTATATTTTATATTAAAGTTATTTCGATCGATTCGGTCGGGCTCCAGCCCAAACTGAAAAACCGAACCAAACCTAAATAAATCAGTTTATGTTATCGTGAATCGGTCCGACCAGACTAAATTCACAAAAATGACTCAGTTTCATCAGGTCCGGTTCGATTCGGTTCATGATAGACCGTCCTACCACATTAAAATGATAGAATCGATCTCATACTTTTAATATGAGACTCAGGTCTCATATCTTACATTTGGTTCTTAACACTTAACTTTCTTAATATTATTAGA
Organism: Lotus japonicus; assembly: GCF_012489685.1. Taxonomy (NCBI): domain Eukaryota; kingdom Viridiplantae; phylum Streptophyta; class Magnoliopsida; order Fabales; family Fabaceae; genus Lotus; species Lotus japonicus. Next base: position 103,636,359 of record NC_080041.1, on the reverse strand, counting down.
TATACTCTACTATTCTCAGCAAAGGTTTATTTTATCATAATAAGGGAAATGACAAACTTTACGAAACCTGTTTTTAAGAAATGCAAGAATGGTATTTGGCTTATGATGCTTTTTTTTTGTCCATTTTCTCTTCAAGCTGTATATGATTTCCAACAACTCCTCTCATTGGTTAAAAACACTATTCTTGCAATTCTTACCTAAATTTCTTCGTATCAGATAGAAGTGTACGTTCTAGTAATAAACCAACAGTTATCTTGTAAATGAAATCATGACGCAATTTTAAAGTTTTAGACCGAGCATAAAAAAGAAGGTCTTAAAGAAATTTTTAGCCAATAAAGTGAAAAACAACACATCTTGTCTCTGTGGGATTGAGTAGAGTAACTGGATACGTAACATGCTTGGTTGGGATATATATGTATAACTGTTTGTCCTTCACATTTTGTCTTTGAGACATTTACTTTGTCGTATAAGCGTGCGCATGCTCTTTGCTTTTGTCGGCTCATCTTTATGTTAATTCATGCAAACATATTAGGTTGAAAATGAGTTTGTATATGAAAATAAAATTAATTCACACATTTTATTTTAGAAGAGGTATAGTGAGGAGAAAGATAAAAAAAAAATGTATATATGATAGGTCATATAATGAAAAAGAAAGAGGAGATAAAAATAAAGGGTTAGCGTCGAAGCAATATCCCTTAAAGGCTTGAAGCTAATGAGTAAGGTCGGCTAAGTGGCCGATGCTACAAATTAGCGCCAGTTTAGCTGAATTTAAGTCGTGACACGACATAAACGAGGGTTGACACAAACGTCATTCCCTTAGCGTTGTTCGTACAGGCGAACTCTATAGTTCTTTTTTTTTTTACATCCAGGCGGACTCTACGGCCAACGCTAATTAGGAAAAAATTGTAAAAAAATCAAATAGCCGTACCTAGGGGTGGAAATAAGTCGGGCGGCTTATCAGGGGCCTACGACTTGGCTCGTCAAAGGCTTGGCTTGGCTTAACTCGTTTATTAAAAAGGTTGGGCCTAGGCTTTTTAAAATGTTTGATTAACTAAAAAGGTTAGGGCCAAGCTATCAAAAAAGTCTATCTGACTTGATACGTCGGTTTATTTATATAATATTTTTTATTAATAATATAAATAAATATAATAACTGAAATATACTTTAGAAACTCTAGCACCAAAATAGTATACTATTTAATTTGGTTTTCATGTTTATACAAATCATATATCCTTCCCTTATAGTTGTGTTTGTTTTAAATAAGTGTAGATTTTGTTCTTTGAAATGCAATGATATATAGAAAGACATATTAGTCCGTCGGTCTATTAGAACATAGTTCGCGACTCATTGACCTTCTTTAGATGTAATGATATAGAAAAAGACATATTAACTCGTTAGTCTATTACCCTATAGTCCACGACCTCGTGGACCTTCTTTAGATGATTGTCTGTTAAATAAGCTTTAAAATATAGGTCAGGCTTGGGCCAAGCCAAGCCATACCTTTTAATAGGCCAAGTCAAGCCTTAAAATTCGGCTTGTGAAAGGCTGCAAGCCAGGCTTGGGCCCCGAAAAGAGAATGCAAGATAGGCTTGGGTCACGCAAAGCTTGGCTTGGCTTGACTTATATTCACCCCTACCCATACCACATAATGTGAAATTGAAAAACTTATTAAAATGGTCTAGATGTATGACTATAGGAAAAAGACTCTCAAAATGGTTTCAAAGCATTTTTAAGGAACTCAAACCTTGATGATTATTGAAATGCATTTAAAACCATTTTGATGATTTTTTTGATATTGCTATAAATCTAGATCATTTTGGTAAAATTTTCAATTCATCAGTGTCACATTATGTGATACAGTTATTCAATTTTTGTATAAGTCATATTAATTCATCCACATATTGATCAATAGTCATCCTATAATCAACATGACTACAACATTTTGAAGGTATAAAATATAAATGTCACATTTTTGCGAACAATCCATAGGTATTCTGCATCGAAAACATGAGAATATTTCGATAATTTCTATATTTTGCTCTCCACTTTTACATGCAATCATCAATCACATGAACATATAAGCAATTAACAATAACGACCAAGCATCTACAAGAACAAAAAAACGGCCGGGCAGGTATTGTGACAGATTTGCTTTTGTCACTAACAAAGAAAGTAAAAAAAATGTCACATTTGGCAGCCATTTCATAAAAAAGGAGGTATCACCCCTTAGAGCGACATTTTACACTAATTTTGTAATTAAAAAATGTTACATTCATTTGGTAAAATTTTGTATAAACTACACTACCCATGTAAAAAGCCAACTTTTTCTGCTTATTATATTTAATGATTTTTAAATTGCATCATTAATATTTTCTACTTTGGTAACCATTCCAAAATCAAGAAAGATAAGCCTGCAACCCACTACTTAGCCCAAATCATCTCCACCATGTCCCTTTGTAATAAGCAATATTTGGATAAAGTTAACATGGACTTGACAAAAAAACAATAACTTGCATGGACAAAACTGAAATAGTTGCAAGGGAATTTATTCGAAGCTATATGAAATTATATTTCCGGAAATGTTATGTTTTGGGGAATAAACTATCTTCAGGTAAATTGTATAAATGTGTTCAATAGCTATATTATATTTCTAGGAATAATTTTCATAATTTTATTTGTAGTTCTTTTGATTGGCTGCATTTTGCTCAAACCATGATGTGCAACCATATGGACCAACATCTGGAGCAACATGGTGGAATTACATATGTTGCTTGTTCAGTCGTTAAAGTCAAGCTTGTTGTGAGGTTGCTAACTGTATGGTGATTCAGAAGTTTTTATCCTATGCTGTGCGTTTTATCTTCTGAAGGCGTGTTTATTTTAATCTTGGCTGAAGTAACAAGATTGATAGCGTGTGGACCAAGTCTATCTCAAATTCTGTTTTACTTGGTTATGTTATTTTATCCTGGTAAGATTTGATTCCATGAAGATTCTTTCCAGAAGTGCTGTTGTGGACTCTATGACGTTCGGCCCATTGAAGATCCAAGCCTCACATGAACGTCTATATAAAGGAGTTTATAAACCCTAGCAAAATAGGGATTCTGAGCGTGATATACTGATCTTAGGGTTTATTATTTGAGTCCTGTTGTGAGTGTTGTACCAACTTAGTGCTTTAGTTCATCAAAGTACTGAGTTGAATTTGTTTTAGTTGAGTTGTAATCTCATCAAACTGTTTTTGATAAACATGTCTTGATCACTGTGGCAGTGATTGTTAGGAGTTAGAGAAAGTTTTCTCATAGCTTAGAGGAGAAGGGCTAAGCTTGATTCACTTGTGTAATAGTGGTGAACATATAAGAGGCTCTATACTAAGGGGGAGTACTTAGGTATAGGAGGGACTTTTATGTGACCTGAGAACTATTATTTGATAGTGAATTGACTCCTGGATTGGTATCCTCCAGACGTAGGTGATGTTCACCGAACTGGGTTAACAACTCCTTGTGTTTTAACTGTTTGTTTATTTTTGATACTCTGATTGTGTTTTGTTGTGCTACACATTGTTGCAACATTGTGTATCACATCTGTCCTAGGTGAATACGAATTTCAATTGGTATCAGAGCAGGCACCCTGTTCTGGTTGGGTGAGCTCCAGGGAAGACTGATTCGGTTCCAATGGACAACTCAAAGGAAGGTGGTTCTGTGAATAGACCACCTATTCTGGATGGCACCAACTACGACTACTGGAAGGCGCGTATGATTGCGTTTCTTAAATCAATTGACAGCAAGACCTGGAAGGCTATTGTCAAAGGTTGGAAACATCCGGTCAATATACCCAAGGAAGGGTCATCTGTTGGTGAGTTGAAACCTGAGGATGAATGGAATAAAGAAGAGGATGAGGAAGCGTTGGGCAACTCTAAAGCGCTGAATGCTATATTCAATGGAGTGGATAAAAATAAGTTCCGATTGATCAACACTTGCACTGTGGCAAAGGATGCTTGGGAGATTCTCAAGACTGCTCATGAAGGGACTTCCAGAGTTAGAATGTCGAGGCTTCAAATTCTAACAACTCAGTTTGAGAACTTAAAGATGAAGGAAGATGAGACCATTTCTGATTTTCATATGAGACTGCGTGATATGGCAAACTCCTCATTCGCTTTAGGGGAACAAATGTCAGAGGAGAAGCTTGTGAGAAAGATTCTCAGATCTCTTCCCAAGAAGTTCGACATGAAAGTAACTGCTATTGAAGAAGCTCAAGACATAAGCAGTATCAAGGTGGATGAGCTTATTGGATCTTTGATGACTTTTGAAATGACTCAGAATGATAGACCTGAGAAAAGAAATAAAAGCATTGCTCTTGTCTCAAGCACAGATTTAGATGATGATATGTCTGACAATGAAACTAATGAAAGCATATCTGAAGCCATTGCTTTTCTGGGAAGAAAATTCAACAAGGTTTTGAAGAGGCTGGATAAACGATCAAGGCCAAATGTGCAAGACAAACGACCTGACAACTTCAAGAATCAGCAATTTCAAAGAAAAATGAAAGATGAAGACAAGGCAGGAAATGGCCGAGGAGTTCAATGTCATGAATGTGAGGGTTTTGGCCACATCAGGGCTGAATGTGCCACATACTTAAAGAAACAGAAGAAAGGAATGGTCACCACTTGGTCTGATGATGAATCTGATACTGAAGGTGAAGATGTAACAGCAAACAAAGTAACATCATTCATGGTTAGATGTGATTCAGATGATGGAGACAGTGACAAGGAAATCTCCGATGAGGAACTTGCTGAAGCCTATAAACTTCTCTACACTAAGTGGAAAGAAGCATGTATCTATGGTCAGCAACAAAAGAAGCAAGTCCTTGACCTTCAAGCTGAGAAGAAGAAGCTAACTGAAGAAGTTGCCTTATTGAACTCAAAAATGGAAGGAATGACCAAGTCCATTCGCATGATGAGCAAAAGCACTAATATTCTGGATGAAATTCTTGATGTGGGAAAAAGTGCAGGTGATAAGACTGGGATAGGATTTGATTATCGTGCTGTTAACAAGGCAAGTCAGAACATGACCAAGGAACATGTGCAGATTGGAAGGCAATCAAATGTTAAAATGTGGAACCACAGGCCCCAGCAATCGGTTACACATTCGTATGCTCAAGTCAGGAACTATCAAAATTCAACTTGGAGATGTCATTACTGTGGCAGATTTGGTCACATTAGACCATATTGCTTCAAGCTGTATGGATATCATATGCTTCAAGGTGTATCACGAGAAGATGAAAAGAAAAGTCCAGACAAAAGAAAGTGGAAGCCTAAGGTTAATTTTACTGCTCTCATTGCTCACACCTCTCTGCGCGCATCATCAAAAGAAGACTGGTACTTTGATAGTGGGTGTTCCAGACACATGACAGGAGTAAAAAGTTATCTTGAGAAAGTGAAACCACATGCTAAGAGCTTTGTTACTTTTGGGGATGGAGCCAAAGGAAAGATCAGAGGAATTGGAAAATTGTCTGACACAGGATCTCCAAACCTTGATGATGTCTTGCTAGTTGAAGGGTTAACTGCAAACTTGATCAGCATAAGTCAACTTTGTGACCAAGGCTTGAAGGTGGTGTTCAAACAGTCTGGGTGTGTTGTCAAAAATAAGAACAAGGATGTGCTGATGAGAGGAGCTAGATCAAAGGACAACTGCTACATGTGGACCTCTGAAACAACATCTTTGTCTGCTCTATGTTTGATGTCTAAAGAAGATGAAGTTAGAATCTGGCACCAAAAGTTAGGTCATCTGAATCTTAAGAGTATGAAAAGGATTGTTGCTGAGGAAGTAGTTAGAGGGATACCAAAGTTGAACATCCAAGAAGGAAAGGTTTGTGGTGAATGTCAGATTGGGAAGCAAGTCAAAATGTCTCACCAGAAGTTACAACATCTGACTACATCAAAAGTGCTTGAACTACTGCACATGGATTTGATGGGGCCAATGCAAGTGGAAAGTCTGGGAGGAAAAAGGTACGTTTTTGTTTGTGTAGATGATTTTTCCAGGTTCACTTGGGTAGAATTTCTGAAGGAGAAGTCAGACACCTTTGAAGTGTTCAAAGAACTATGTCTCCAAGTGCAAAGGGAAAAAGGGAGTGGGATTGTCAAAATACGAAGTGATCATGGAAAAGAGTTTGAAAATGGTCAATTCTCTGAGTTTTGCTCATCTGAAGGAATCAAACATGAATTCTCTGCTCCTATCACTCCTCAGCAAAATGGAGTGGTTGAAAGGAAGAACAGGACATTGCAAGAATCTGCTAGAGCTATGTTGCATGCAAAAAATCTACCATATCATTTTTGGGCTGAAGCCATCAACACTGCCTGCTACATTCACAATCGTGTCACTATTCGTCAAGGAGACACAGTCACTCAGTATGAACTATGGAAAGGAAAGAAACCTACAGTGAAGTATTTCCATGTTTTTGGGAGCAAGTGCTACATTCTGACTGACAGAGAACATAGGAGAAAACTGGATCCTAAAAGTGAAGTTGGAATATTTCTGGGGTATTCTGGAAACAGCAGAGCTTACAGAGTTTATAATATCCGCACGAGAGTCATGATGGAATCTATTAATGTTGTTGTTGATGATACATCCAATGAGAGAACGGAACAAGCACATGATGAAGATGATCTACCGTATGAGTGTACTGATGGGGAACCAGATGAGCCAGCAATTCAATTCCAAAATGAACAAGAAGACACTGTCTCTCAACTGCCTTTAGCTACCAAAGAACCCTCTATTAGAATTCAGAAGATACATCCAAAAGAAAATATCATTGGTGATCTGAATGATGGGGTTATTACAAGGTCAAGGGATCTAGTTTCTAATGCATGCTTCATATCAAAAATAGAACCAAAGAATGTCAAAGAAGCTCTGACTGATGAGTTCTGGATTCAATCCATGCAAGAGGAACTGGGACAGTTCAAGAGAAATGAAGTGTGGGAATTGGTTCCAAGACCTGATGATGCAAATGTTGTGGGAACTAAGTGGATATTCAGGAACAAGTCTGATGAAAGTGGTAATGTGACAAGGAACAAATCTCGTCTAGTTGCTCAGGGATACTCTCAAATAGAAGGGGTAGACTTTGATGAAACATTTGCTCCTGTTGCTCGTCTTGAATCTATCAGATTATTGTTAGGAGTAGCATGTGTGCTAAAATTCAGACTATATCAGATGGACGTCAAGAGTGCATTCTTGAATGGTTACCTGGATGAAGAAGTCTATGTGGAACAACCTAAAGGGTTTGTAGATCCAAGTTTTCCAGATCATGTGTACAGATTGAAAAAGGCTCTGTATGGCTTAAAACAAGCACCTAGAGCCTGGTATGAAAGATTAACAGAGTTTCTGATCAACAATGGTTATGACAAAGGTGGCATTGACAAAACCTTGTTTGTTAAGAAAAATGGCAGTGAACTCATGGTAGCTCAAATTTATGTTGATGACATCGTGTTTGGTGGCATGTCGAACCATATGGTGGAACAATTTGTTGAACAAATGAAATCTGAGTTTGAAATGAGTCTTGTAGGCGAATTAACTTACTTTCTGGGACTTCAGGTAAAACAGATGGAAGATACCTTATTCATCACACAAAGTAAGTATGCCAAGGGAATTGTTAAGAAGTTTGGTCTTGAGAATGCTGGCCATAAAAGAACACCTGCTGCAACTCATATCAAGCTTACAAAGGATGGGAAAGGTACTGATGTGGATCCTAGTTTATATAGAAGCATGATTGGAAGTCTTTTGTATCTCACTGCCAGCAGACCAGATATTACTTTTGCAGTTGGAGTTTGTGCTAGGTATCAAGCAGAACCAAAGACTAGTCATCTCATTCAAGTGAAAAGGATCATTAAGTATATCAGTGGTACAAGTGATTATGGCATTTTGTACTCTCACAACACTAATTCAGTGTTAACAGGTTACTGTGATGCGGATTGGGCTGGAAGTGCTGATGATAGGAAAAGCACATCAGGTGGATGTTTCTTTCTTGGAAACAATCTAATCTCTTGGTTTAGTAAAAAGCAAAATTGTGTCTCTCTCTCTACGGCAGAAGCGGAATATATAGCTGCTGGAAGCAGTTGCACTCAGTTGTTGTGGATGAAACAAATGTTAAAGGAGTATAATGTGCAACAAAATGTTATGACATTGTTTTGTGACAATCTAAGTGCTATCAACATATCTAAAAATCCAATTCAGCACAGCAGAACAAAACATATTGACATTCGTCATCATTTCATCAGGGAGTTAGTTGAAGATGGCACTGTTACTCTGGAACATGTCTCAACTGAGAAGCAGTTAGCAGATATTTTTACCAAAGCTCTGGATGCCACACAGTTTGAAAAATTGAGGCAGTTATTGGGTATCTGTTTATTTGAGGAATTATAGCAATTAAAGGGATTTTTGTGTGCCAACGGCTATTTTGTCATTACTTCTGAGACACGCTTAATCAGGAATTTCCATTGTTTCTTGATAATCTCTCCTGCAACTTCCACTGTGCAACTTCAAATCTCTGAAACTCACTCCAAAACCGTCCATTCTTTTCTTGAAGACCCGTGTTTCCTTCTGTGTGTCTTCTTCACCATGAGTCAAGATTCTAGCAAGAAACTCACTCCTGAGATGAATGCTTATGGGGTAAAGGTATTGGGTTTGAAATCCAAAACCCCAAAATCTTCAAAGGTTTCAAAATCCTCTCCTCATACCTCTGAAATCGCAATTGCTCAAGGTATTCCTCAACCATCGTCTGATCCGAGTAAGATGAAAGGGAAAAAGGCTCGATCCAAGTCAGATGCGTCCAAAGCAAAGAAGAAGATGGTAACGAGAAGCTCTGAGGGAACCCAGGGAGTAAATTTCGAGGCTGAAATCAACTCAAGTACAGGTGATGATGTTGCTGATTTTCGTATCACTGAAGTGTTGGACACTCCTCTCAAGGAAGTTTTACATGCAAATGTAGATCCAATTGTTCCATCACCAAGCAACAACCAATCAAGCCACGGTGTTGATACTGATTGCAACAAGAATTCTGATCATCTTGAAGAAGAGGTAATGGTTCCCATCTCTACTCCCTCTGTTGATAAAGATATGCATGTCGAGGATGTTCAGAATGTCATTGAGAACTCAGAATCTGATGAGGTGTTGCTCAACACCCTTGGTACTTCTGCTTCTGTTGCTTCAAAGAGGAAAAAGATGACTGTTGTTCGTAAGTACTCTACGCGTTCCTCTGGCAAGAAGTTAGGTTTGGGTTTGAGTGAAAACAAGAAGCGCAAGAAGGTCATTATTCTTGATGATGATACTCCTGTTGTCCAGAATGTCAAGAGAAAGGTTCACAAAGACAATGCTGCTCCTGTTGTTGCTGAGACTCCAATTGAGGAGTTGGATAAGTCAGATACTGGTCCTGCTGCTCAGAAGCGTAAGATTGGGAAACGAATTCCAGAAAATGTGCCTGCTGCTCCTTTGGATAATATTTCTTTTCACTCTGAAGAGAGTGTTGGCAAGTGGAAGTATGTTTATCAGCGCAGGATTGCTCAAGAGAGGGAATTGACTGGTGAGATTCTGCATTGTCAAGAAATCATGAAACTTCTTGAGGCTGCTGGGTTATTGAAAACTGTTACTGAGATAGGTGGCTGCTATGACAAGTTGGTGAGAGAATTTATTGTGAATGTGACTACAAATTGCACTGTTTCTGGGCATCCTGAGTTCAGGAAAGTTTTTGTGCGTGGTAAGTGTGTCCATTTTTCACCTGAGATCATTAACCAGTATTTGGGAAGGAGCACTGTTGCCACAGGAAATGAAGAGCTGTCATTGAGTGCTATCACTGAAGAACTCACGGCTGGTCAGAATATGGTATGGCCTGCTAAAGGATTGCTGTCTTCTACTTATTTGAGTGTGAAGTATGCTATCTTGAATCGCATTGGTGCTGCAAATTGGGCTCCTACTACACATAGCTCAGATGTTTCTTCAGGTTTGGCCAAATTAATTTATCTGGTTGGAACTCAAACTCAGTTTGATTTTGGTGAATATGTCTTTGCTCAAACTATGAAGCATGCTGAAACTTTTGCTGTCAGGCTTCCTATTGGTTTTCCTTGTTTAATTTGTGGGATTATTTTAAGTCAACATCCTCAAATTCTCCTTGATGATGAGGTTCCTAGCAAGAAAGCTAGTCTTCTCACTATTGATTCCAGGCTGCTAGCTGGTGCCCATGTTTCTGATGTTGCTGATTTGGCTGAGATGACTCAGGGGGAGGGTACTTCCTCTCAGAAGACTCCTGAGACTCCTATTGCTGCGCTTATTGCGGTGTCTAAGATGCTTCAGGACACAATTACTAGTTGTACATTGAGGAAGAAGAATGTGGACACTCTCATTCTGCAGTTGACTAAAGGCAAGAGGCCTCTTGAAGACAATGCTGCTGATGATCAAGATGCTGCTGGTACTTCTGATGATGACACTTCTGCTAGTGCTTAGTGTATTTGTTCCTTCTCCATTCAATCTGGTTGTAATATTTTGTTGGCTTCTGCTGACTCTCTGCACCCTTTGACAAATTCTGCTAATAAGGGGGAGGTGTTGAGTGTTTTTGTTATTCAGACTAAGTATGGTATTGGTATTCCGACTCAGTAGTGTGTTCAGTTCATCATATGCTGTGTGCGGTTTTGTGTTAATGGATGAGTATGGTTGTTTTTGCATATGGTTGTTTTTGCATTGTTTGGCTTTCTAATCATGTTTTAGCAAAAATTTGCCAAAGGGGGAGATTGTAGTTCTTTTGATTGGCTGCATTTTGCTCAAACCATGATGTGCAACCATATGGACCAACATCTGGAGCAACATGGTGGAATTACATATGTTGCTTGTTCAGTCGTTAAAGTCAAGCTTGTTGTGAGGTTGCTAACTGTATGGTGATTCAGAAGTTTTTATCCTATGCTGTGCGTTTTATCTTCTGAAGGCGTGTTTATTTTAATCTTGGCTGAAGTAACAAGATTGATAGCGTGTGGACCAAGTCTATCTCAAATTCTGTTTTACTTGGTTCTGTTATTTTATCCTGGTAAGATTTGATTCCATGAAGATTCTTTCCAGAAGTGCTGTTGTGGACTCTATGACGTTCGGCCCATTGAAGATCCAAGCCTCACGTGAACGTCTATATAAAGGAGTTTATAAACCCTAGCAAAATAGGGATTCTGAGCGTGATATACTGATCTTAGGGTTTATTATTTGAGTCCTGTTGTGAGTGTTGTACCAACTTAGTGCTTTAGTTCATCAAAGTACTGAGTTGAATTTGTTTTAGTTGAGTTGTAATCTCATCAAACTGTTTTTGATAAACATGTCTTGATCACTGTGGCAGTGATTGTTAGGAGTTAGAGAAAGTTTTCTCATAGCTTAGAGGAGAAGGGCTAAGCTTGATTCACTTGTGTAATAGTGGTGAACATATAAGAGGCTCTATACTAAGGGGGAGTACTTAGGTATAGGAGGGACTTTTATGTGACCTGAGAACTATTATTTGATAGTGAATTGACTCCTGGATTGGTATCCTCCAGACGTAGGTGATGTTCACCGAACTGGGTTAACAACTCCTTGTGTTTTAACTGTTTGTTTATTTTTGATACTCTGATTGTGTTTTGTTGTGCTACACATTGTTGCAACATTGTGTATCACATCTGTCCTAGGTGAATACGAATTTCATTATTTAAATCTGAATTAAAAAAATCTAAAAACATGAAGAGTATGGGTCTTGCCCCGAGGCCGTGCTTTGAGGAAGAGGAGAGCATTTCTTTGCTTTCTTTTAGGTTTGGTGCTCCGGATTCAAGGGTACTGGATGGGGCTTTGTTCCTGGAGATTCTGTCTTTGGGACTAGATTGTAGCAGAGCTTTGGCGATGCCGATCGATGAAGGTTCTGAAGTTGCCTTGCCTAGGAAGATAGGGCATCCTAAGAAGGTGAAGCCAAGAGAAAAGAACATCGAGGAGCAAGTCGCTTTGGTCGGAGAAGATTCAGGAGTTCAGAATACTCCTACTGCTTTGAATGAGGGTTCTTTGGTTGGTTTTTTGTGTATTTTTCTCTTGTAAATTTGGTAGGCTGGTGGATTTTCCTTTTGTTGGGGTTGCATCGCTTTGGTTGGTGGTTATTTTTTTTGTTTTAATAACCACGCTCCTTCCTTGTCCCCTTTTGAGCTTTGTTCCCAGAGCTTGTTATTGTTTAAATGTAGCTTTTCCCATAAAAATATAAAATTCTCATCTTTTATCTTGGAAATAGATTTCAAGGGATTAAATTATGCCTAAAAATATGTATACAAAACTTGTGTGAAATACGATACAACATTCTCACACATACTTTCTAAAAAAAATTAACATACTTTGAAACAAATATACTTATACCTATATATTAATTAAGGGTATTGCATGGGTCTATAAAAGTGTATTAAGGGAATAACATGATAATGGTATATCATTATACTCTCTCACCCCTTATGCTCATATAAAGCATTGATTTATATTTAATTAAGCTTGGAAGGGTATGTATTGGGAGTAATGTTGCTCTCAAAATATGCTTAGTTTTGTTATACAGTTGTAAGGATTATCTATTCGCAAGAGTGATTATGCTTAGCTGAACTGACGTTATGGGCAGGATATTTTTATTTATGCTGTATTGGTGGGATTATAGTGGATCACATTATTCTATCCAATAAAAGTTTTACTTTTGAAAAAAGAAAAATATTAAAATCGTTTTTTTTCTCGATCCAGATAACTCATTCTTCAACGTTCCAAGTTTGTAGAAAAAATGGCCGCAGTGTAAACTTCAACTAAAAATAGTTATATATTCAAATAGTGGAACATTGTTGTCGCATATTGTGAAGGACGAACCGTCGCAGTATTTCTGACGGAAAATTCTGTCGTCAATTTAGTGACGAACTGTTCCGGCGCTAAACTGGTGACGGAAGATTCAGTCGCTAAATTGGAGACGGAATCTTCCGTCGCTAAACTGTAGATGGACGTTTCCGTCGCTATCTGGTGACGGATATTTCTGTCGCTAGTTTAGTGACTGAAACTTCCGTCCCTAGTTTAGTGACGACATCTTCCCTCGCTAATCTGGTGATTTGGGGACGGCTTCTTCCATCGCTTTCTTGTGACGGCCTCTTCCGTCGCTAATTGGTGACGGACGATTTCATCATTAATTTGGTGACGGTAAAATCCGTCGCTAATGTCGTGACGGACGATTCCGTCGCCATAACGGTCACGGTCTCTTCTATAGCAAAAATGTGACGGATACGTCTGTCGCTAACTTTGTTTCGGGTTCTTCCGTCGCTAATTTTGTGACGGACGGTAGCAACTTTGTGACGGACACCACCGTCGCTAATTTGTGACGGAATAATCCGTCACTAATTTATGACGGACGGGCGGTAGCATTTTTGTGACAGAATATTCCATCACTAACTAGTGGCGGACTGTTCCGTTGCTATTATGTGACAGATCATTCCTTTGTTACATTATGATGGATCGTTCCGTCACTATTTTGTGACGGATTTTTTTCCATAATTTTCAAAATTAAACTATTTCGAAAAATAAGTTAAATTATTCTATGGATTTTTTCACAATTACCATCCTCTACATAATATTTTATTTATTTTCTTATGTTAAAAGTCATTTAGTGATTACAATATGTATTTCATGCAAAAGCTAAAGTCAGTTTTATATATTGAATTGATATTTATTTTACTTATCCATATCAAATCATTCATACTTATACATACTATTACTATGTCACATAATATTTAAATAAATATGGATCAAAATAATCATATATTATTATAATTATTTAAAAATATTTTTTTTACAGTAATTATTTAAAAATATTGGTTATGTCATAAATATAAGTGTTATATTATATTTTTTGATATTTTTTATGTGACATCTTTATATTGATATATAAATTATGTTTTGATATTGAATATAAATTATATATTTTTTAGGATGAATTAAATGTAGTGTAAATTTTATTACAGAGTCATCAAATTGAATTCCGTCAAATAAAAAAATATTTTCTTGTTTTAAAAATTAAAATAAAATTAATCATTTCTCTAACATATCATGATGTTGGAAGTGGAAAACTGTTTTACAGTGTCTATGCATGAGTGAGGTGTACCAATAATGTATAGACACTTAATATGATAAGTGTTGACTAGATCTTTTTTACATTATTTATATTATGACCCCAGCTGAATTATAGTTTATCAGATATGACCTCACCCTTTTTTTTTTTTTTTTTTTGATACATCGGAAGATTAACAAGTAAATAAAACGAACTAACTAAACCCAATAATGTCCTTCAACAGAAGGACTTCAAGCTCCGGGGAGGGGGTAGCCAACGCACTGTAGCCAGCAACGGGGAGAAGAGACCCTATCTTCGCCAGACAATCTGCTACCATGTTCACGTCTCGACAGCACCAAAAAAGCTCCACTCGCCAGTTCCTTGTCATCAAAGCATGGATTTCACGCAGCACCCACCCATGGGCATGAAAGCTTGCACGGCTAGGGTCAGCTATCGCATCAATCAATTCTTTGCAGTCAGAGTTGCAAACCAGCTTACGAGTACCGTTGTCCCAAGCTAACCGGAGACCATCCCTCAACGCGAGCGCCTCAGCAAGGAAGGAGCAGCTAGCAGCTTCCAAATATTGAGATATGAAGCCATTAACCCACTTCCCTCGCATCTTCTCTATAGCTCCCGTCACTATTAAGCTTCAAGAACTCTGGAGAAGGAGGTTGCCACCTATCAATGAGAAGGTGATTATCACTATGAATCAGATCAGGTTCCAAAATGCGAGTTACATCATCATGCTCATGGCATAACCTCCTCCAAGCACAATCCAACGACCAAGGGTGAGGATCCAATATCATGTTACACCGCCATTTCCAGACGTTCCACAAACCAACCAGAAAACGAGTAGCATGGCTGCCACGAGCCTGGGATTGGATCCAGGATGAGAGTTCCAAATTCCAAAAATCTTTCCAAGCCCAAGCGCCAAGCTTTCCCCAAAGCTCCTTCGAGTGAGGGCAGTCACGCAAACCATGAAGCTCATCTTCACGAGGACCAGAACAACGAGTGCAAGCTTCAGAGGAGGCCAAATTGCAGCGAAAGCGATTAGTGTTGACAGGCAGAGCGTCGTGCAAGCAAAGCCAGACAAAGACACGAATCTTTTCCGGGACAACAAGCTTCCAAACCCACGACCAGTTCTGGACAGCTGCTGGCAATGGTGTGCGATCCCGAAGCCAACGATACCCCTCCCTTACGGTGTACCTTCCATCATTAGTATGGTTCCAAGTCCAGTTATCAGCTGCAGCAGGGTTCAGATGAGGAGTCACCCTAGAGAAATAGGCTTTTAGCTCATCGGGCAACCACGTATACAACTTGTCAAAGTTCCACTGGTTGTTAACGACCACATCACGCAAGCATAACTTGGTATCCGTAATATGAACAAATGGAAGCAGCTCTCCCAAATTCCCTTCACCAGACCAGTTGCTGTACCAAATCGAGGTGTCCCCCGATCCCAATCTGAAATGAAATCCCGCTTTAAGCTGGTCACGGGCTTTGATGATGCTCTTCCAAACGGGGGAGGCATTGTTCCGGCAAGGGACAGAAATGATAGAGTTCCCTTGAAGGTACTTATGGCTAAGAGCTTGAACCCACAACTTGTTAGAATCAGTCAAGAGATGCCAAATTGACTTACCAAGGAGGGCTGTGTTTTGGTCACCCATATCTTTCACACCCAGTCCACCATTTTCCTTATTCTTGGTGATAGTTTTCCACTTCACTAGATGCCAACCTCGATTGCCATTCCCTTTGGACCAAATGAACCGACGCATGGCCTGATTGATGCTATTAGTGATGCTCCTAGGAAGCCAAAACACTTGCATTGTGTAGGTAGGTATTGAAGCCATTACTGACTTTGTGAGACAAACTCTCCCTGCGAGATTAAGAAGATTAGTTTTCCAAGAGGCTAACTTTCTTGTGATGTTCTCAAGAAGATAGTTAAATTTTCCCCTGGACATCCTCCCCCCTGAAAGAGGGAATCCCAAGTACTTTCCGAGGTCACGAACAAAAGGAATCGGAGCAATTTGCCGGATTTCATCCCGAACCGTGGAGCAAACACCTCTAGAAGATATCGCTTTGGATTTGCTTATGTTAATCTTTAGACCCGAGCTATCACAAAAGGCCTTCAGAGTGTCATCCACTAACTGGACTTGTCTCGTTGTAGCCTGACAGAACAACAAAACATCATCTGTAAAAAATAGGTGAGAGATAGGAGGGCCCTTAGAAGCAATCCTGATTGGTTTCCACTCACCTGAGTCCACTAAGTGGTGGATCTGTATGGACAATCTCTCCATGCATAACACGAACAAGTACGGAGATAGAGGGTCACCCTGACGGAGCCCACGTCCCGGCTTAAAAGTAGGCAGACGAGATCCATTCCAAAGGATTGTCAAGTTGGAACCACGAACACAACTCATAATAAGATCGATTAGCGGCCTAGGGAACTCAAACAAGTCTAAGGTCTCTTCCAAGAAATCCCAAGATACACTGTCATAAGCTTTTTCCAGGTCAATTTTGAATGCCAAACTCCCTTTCCTTGCATGAGAGTTATTCATGTAGTGGACGATTTCTTGAGCTAAGATAGCATTGTCCATAGTGCCACGGCCAGGGAGGAAACTGTTTTGCATGGGGCCAATCAAGTGGGAAAGAATAGGACGCATGCGATTCACAATTACCTTAGTGATGAGCTTATAGGTCACGTTGCATAAACTAATTGGTCGGAGCTCCTTGACTGACGAAGGATTATCAATTTTTGGAATGAGAACTACAAGAGTATCCAATAAATGATTATTCACACTAGCTGTATCAAAAGCATCCTTAACCACCTTCCACAGATCCTCGCCTACCAGGTCCCAATATTTTTTAAAAAATACCGGATGGAACCCATCTGGTCCAGGGGCTGAGAAAGATCTCATAGACATAAGAGCTTGTTTAACTTCTTCTGTGATCACCGGGAAACTAAGAATCATTTTCTCGGCAGCCTTTAAGGATGGAAATCGCTCATGGTTGAAAGCATCTGCCACCCGAGGAGAACCAGCAGCAAAGAGAGATTGAAAATGGTTGAGGACCTCCGCGGCTAGCATCCCTTGATCTGAACACCAATCTCCATCCGCAAGCTTCAAACGATGGATGCGATTCCGACGCTTGCGAGTTACAACATGAGTGTGAAAGTAAGCGGTGTTGCGATCTCCAAACCTCACATTATTCCCTCTAGCACGCTGAAACCACAATGACTCCTCTTGTTTCAGAATTTGATTATATTCTAGCTGAAGTGCAGCATCAAGTTGAGTCATGTCAGAAGTAACTCTAAAGTTTAGCTCCCGCTGGACCCCTCTTAATCTCCCTTCAACCCAACGCTTCCTCCGCAAGATGTCCCCAAAGACCTCTTTATTGAAAATTTCAGAATCCTTCCTCACACAATCAAGCTTTGTAGTGATGACATCGTCACCACGCTGCCATGCCTGTTCCACCACTCTTTTGTAATTCGGGTGCTCAGCCCAGGCGGCAACAAACCGAAAAGGATGGTTGGAAACTGCTCTAAGTTCAGGTCCACCACATTGCACTAATAACGGGCTGTGATCTGAATGCACACGGGTAATTATTTCAACGGTTGCATCTGGAAACGCTGTTCTCCAGTCGATATCACTCAGAGCCCTATCAAGTCGTTTAGAGAGGATCAACCTGTTGTTTCTTTTGCGGAACCAAGTAAACTTGCCACCTACCATGCCAAGGTCAATTAAATTACAATCATCCAGGACAGTTGCAAAGCGTTGGGCTCGATTAGGGTGGAACTCACCTCCCCTAACTTCTGAAGGAAACAAAATTTCATTCATGTCCCCAATTAGAAGCCAAGGAATAGAGATAGAAGCACGAATGGTAGAGAGGTGTTGCCACAAGATGTCACGCTGGGATGACGCAGGGGAAGCATAGACAGCACTGCAGGCCCAAGACATGTTATCCTGCCAAATTTCAAACGTTACCGCTTGAGGATGATGATGGAGAAGACGAACTGAGAGGCTAGAATTCGATCGCTTCATGACCCAAATCCCTCCACTGAAGCCGTTAGCTTCCGCCACAAAGGATGAGGTAAAACCCAAAGAGTTCCAGAAGAAACTGGCTTGGGCATATTGACATCTAGTTTCAAAAAGGAAAATGAACTCTGGTTTTTTACTCCTAATCAATTCCTTGATGAAGAGTTTACCAGACTCGTGCATGGCACCACGCACATTCCAAGCAATAATTCTGCAATCTTCAAACCCTATCATTAAGAGGATTTGAGTTAGTAAGGGGGCTTGCCCCTTGTTCACATGCATGCTAAGTTTGGATATGAAGAGAGTCATGGAGCCCATTTGCACCAATTCTCTTGTTGTAATCGTCTTCAATCTCTCCTGCTTGCATAGTTTGGCCAAAGACCATACTTTCTAGCTGAGATGCTTCCCACGTCGAGTCGTTAGGAGGATCTTTAGAGGAGCTGGCCATCACTTGTGTCCCACCTGCCTTGTCAGCCTCACTAGTTCGAAATCTTCTCTTTTTATTCTCCTGTGGGGCCACTTGGGTAATAGGCTTGGTAATCCCCATCACAAAGACTGGGTCCACCTTCCGCATGGAATTCACAACATCTGATTCCTTGGATTTGTTCACCTCTTTATTGTGCACCGGTTTTCCATAACTGGCTCCCTTACTTCCAGGCACACTTTTACGGCCTTGATTGCTGGGAGGTTTTTTCTTGCGTTTAGTAACTGTCATCCAATCACCTAATAATTCAAAATCCTCTGCAAGCTTTGTTTCCGGGATTGTAGCTTTCACATTATTAGTTTCCTTTTTCGGTGCGCCTGCGGAATCTTGCACCATCATTGCATCATTAGTTGGGCCCGGGTTACCTTCCTGAACCATTGGTTCCTTCTGACCCGGATCCCCCATGGTTGGAGCCGCCACCTCATGAGGGCTTGGAAGGTTTGCAGTGCTCGGAGCAATTTCTTGTGCTAGCGCCGTCCTCGCCGGAATAAGGGCTTTGCACTCACGACTCCTATGACCATAGCACCCACATTTTGTGCATATGACATGCAACCCCTCATATTCTACCTTGTACCAGTGACCCTCCAAGCATACCTTCCCAACCACAGCCTGTGTGAGATCAAGCTCCACACAAATTCTCGCAAAACGACCTCTTTCCGCTTGGAGCGTGTTCCTATCAATTTTCACTGGCCTACCAATTACTCTGGCCACCGAGAGCAGGTAGCTTTCATCATAGAATACCACATTAAGACCCGGGATGCGTATCCAAGCAAGAGTCGAATTAACACGCGTCGCAGGAGATATGAACTCTCGACTCCACGTCGAAACCGCTAGATAGTGGTCGAAAATCATCCATGGTCCCCCATTTATCACCTTCTCCCTATCTTCCTGCATGTCGAACTTCACCATAAAAAACCCATTGTCTACATCAAGCATATCAAAGTCTCCAGCAAGCTTCCATGTCGCAGTCAATTTCTGCTTCATGATACGGTATCCCAGTTTTTTACCCAACAAGCAAACAACTAGAGATTCCTTCCATGGAGCACACATATCCTCAAGAACCTCTGTATCAGTGGTTATCTGCGGTAAAAGCCTATTGCCTTCCACGAGTGATACCTTCATCTTTCCTTGATCAATAAGATCCCTGTACTCCTTAGGCGCAGGAGCCTTGATCCCACCAAGTAGCTTATCGCGAAAGGACATGCGGTGCTTTGGTTCGTCATCCGGCGGCGGTGTTTTCTCGCCCTCAACTTCCATCGCAGCCATCGGCGACGGAAAATCAGTACTAACGGCGGCGCTCGACCTCACCCCTTTTAATAATTATGTATGTAAAACTTACCACTGGTTCTTTTTTAAGCCTATGTGATATTAATACTTCAAACCCTTGGTATAAAGAGGTAAAAAAGCAAAGAAACATAAAAAAAAACAAGAAACGAAAACAGAACAGGGGAATTCAGAGAGAAAGTCAATCAACCCCACAACACAAATAATGACAGCCAACAACATAATCCCACCCAATTTAATTTAACCAATTTAACCCTTCAACCAGTAGACCATACAGCAGCAGGTCGATCATGAATCCCTGCAAGGATGAGGCAAAGTTCGAACACAGCAAACAAAACAAAGATCCAGAAATCGCAGAAAATTTGTGGCTTGTGTTCTCTGTCGTTCTTCCCTTTGTGTGCACGCCGTCAAGCTTCGTTCTTCCTTGTGTTCGCCGTGAAGGCGTTTTCTTCCATGTCTTCGCCGTTCAGCCGTATTCCCTATTCTTCCATTTTTGTTCGCCGTCTACTGGGACAGATTTGGGGATTCCTCAAACCCAAATCCTTCGAATCCTAACTGGAACCTTTCTAGGGAGCCCCAATCCACGAACCCGATGCAGATTCAGTAAATTGCCCACAAAAACAGCAACGTATTAATCACAATTCGAAAACCAGAGGCGAAGGGAAGAACAGAACGTATCCGGAAGGTGAGGTGAAATGGGAAGAAGAGAAGGAACCCTAAAACCAGAGGCAGAATGAAAAGAAGGTGAAAAAGGTGAAACATGATGAACATCTCTGAAACAAGGTGAAAGAAGGTAAAAATATTAATCTCATTCAACATCCAGTTTTTTCACCTATCTATCATAAGGGCTGAATTCAAAAAATAGAAGGTACTGGGGTTAGTTTATAATTACAATAAATCTACAAGGTTGATTCAGAGTTTCAAGAAATTCACGATATTATTAATAGATAATCCAAGTGTAATTTTGTTAGTGGTACATATCACTCCTGTATTTGATCCATAAATTTTTTGCTTGTACCAGAAGAAATGTCATTTAATCCAATCTAAACTAAAAATCTGACCAAAGTGGTTGAGATTTGAATTTATAGATGACAAAATATGGGTAGTGGGTAGTGGGTAGCTGAGATATTGCACCAGAGTTTTATACTTGTTACTGCCGGGCAACATAACCAGAAAGAAGATAAGGGAAAGCAATATGGATACGACACCTTTGCGGCCAAACACATGCTACCTTCTTTGACATGTAACTTGCTACAAAATCATGAAAATCACACAAGTTTGCCCTGTTTCACCAGCTTCAGCTTCAGGATCACAAAAATCACTTCCCCTCACCTTCTTTGACATCCTCTGGTTAAGGTTACCCCCTGTTCAACGCATCTTCTTCTGTTGGGGACCAAGGAGATCTTGGACACCACATGTTAACCCAAAACCTTAACCCATTAAGTTTATGGGTCCATCTCCTTATAAACTCTCCCCCTTATCTTGGCTTCTCCGATGTGGGACTTGACTCTAACACTTGATTCTCAACAATCTCCCCCTCAAGTGTGAGTCCCTCAACCACATCACCCATGGTCCTCCCGTCTGCGGAAGCTATCCACCTTGCACCTCCGTTCGCTGCCAACGGAACCTGGCGCCTAGCCACACTGCTAGGAAGACTTTCGACACAAGGAGCCGTCATGGTCCTACGAACCATCGGCTCTGATACCACTTGTTGGGGAGAGTCACTGAGAGGACCCATGTGTCAAGTCAAGGTGAGACACCAAGGAGATCTTGGACACCACATGTTAACCCAAAACCTTAAGGCATTAGGTTTATGGGTCCATCTCCTTATAAACTCTCCCCCTTATCTTGGCTTCTCCGATGTGGGACTTGACTCTAACACTTGATTCTCAACATCTTCTATGAATTCCCTCATCCAACCCATCTCTTCTTCAATACCCTTCTCCCTAAGCTCAAACAATCACTCTCTCTTGCACTTGGCCACTTTTTCCCTCTCGCTGGCACCCTCACTTGGCCTCATGAATCCAACAAACCCATCATCAAGTCCACCATTGATGACAGTGTTTCACTCACTGTAGCTGAATCTGATGTTGATTTCAATCATCTTTCAGGTACCCATCAGTGTGAAGCCACAGAGAGTCACCATCTTTTATCCAACCTTACCATATCAGATGAAAAAGCTTCAGTCTTGGCCCTTCAGGTCACTCTGTTTCCAAACTCTGGACTTTCCATTGGAATCACCTCACACCATGTTGTTCTAGATGGTAGAACTTCAACAAACTTTGTCAAATCATGGGCTTATCTATGCAGCAAGCTTGGAGAATCATCATCAGCATGTGATTTGCCTCCTGAATTGATTCCTTTCTATGACAGGGGAATAATCAAGGATCCATGTGAATTGGATACAAAATATGTCAATGATTGGTTGAAGCAGGGTGGACCCGACAACAGAAGCCTCATGATTTGGGATCTGCAAGTTCCAGAAGGTTCAAGTAGAGGCTTGTTTCATCTTTCTCGCTCAGATATTGACAAGATCAAGCAATTAGTACTGTCCAAGCAGAAAGGAGAGAAGAAGAAGAAGAATCTTCACTTGTCAAGTTATGTATGTTCTGTTGCATATGCCTGGGTTTGCAAAGTGAAAGCAGAGGAAATTGAGAACAAGTATGTGATGTTGGGTTTGAACATTGACGGCAGGCACCACTTAGAGCCACCTCTTCCTCCAACATATTTTGGAAACTGCACTGGGCTAAGGCTTGCAATTGCTGAAACAAGAGAGATAGTGGGAGAAAATGGAATGGTTGTGGCTGTGGAAGTGCTGAATGAGGCTTTGGAAACTCTGAAGGATGGGGTGTTGAGTGGAGCAGAGAATTGGTCATCATGGTTGCTTGATGGGCTTGTTCATTTTGATGTGAAGACAATTGGGGTTGCTGGGTCACCAAGGTTTGAGGTTTACAGCACTGATTTTGGATGGGGAAGACCAAAGAAGGTGGAGATGGCATCTATAGATAAAACTGCAGCATTTTGTCTTTCAGATAGCAAAAATGGTGATGGAATTGAGATAGGTTTTGTGTCCAAGAAAGAAGCAATGGAGGCCTTTACTTCTCTCTTTGTCAAGGGCCTTGCATAGTTGCATCTTGATTCCCCGCATGTGTGCAGGTAGATTCAGTTGCTTTGCAGAAGTGGAATTTCTGTAGCTTTTCATATGACAGGTTCTTTTTTTTCTAATGTTTTCTTCATGTGGAATAATTCAGCAATTTCGGTACCGAAAATGATTAGTGTAGCAGAAATCTGTAGACACCCGAGTGATAAAGGAAGAGAAGATAGAGAATTAATGAATGTGATTGATGAAGTCGTATGATAAGAAAAGAGAAATACAGAGAAAAATGAGAGGTTTGTTATTGTATGATGTCTAACTGTCTGTGTGATAAGAAAGCAGGTTTTCAGTATGCAGGGGTTTTCACAAATGTCTGGAAGTTATATAACTGGGTGGGGATTCAATTGGTGCTACCTGCAGATCCATAGCAGCACTTGTGGGTGTCTGTAAGTGCGAAGGGGAATTATGTCTATTTGTCTCTTTGGACTGCAGTTGTATGGTCATTATGGTTACTTAAAATAGCATATTGTTTAGGAATGGGGTGAATATTGAGCTAGTTTAGCATATTGTTTAGGTCATTAAGAGCCTTTCATGTTCTATAATAAATCATTCACACTTCTCTTCCACCGTAAGATAGGGAGAGAAATGAGTGATATGATAGATGATATAATAGAAAATGCCGAAAGAGATAGGGAGATAAATGAGTGATATAATAGTTTGTGATGTTCCTTTTCTCTAGCAAGACAAATTTCAGTATCTCAAATTACTCATGGCATAGTCCTCCATGAAATAGAGCAATGAAGAGGTCCATGACATGTTTATTCAGAACAAGCCCAACTTCAACACCACTATTCCCATCCTTGCTCTCTGCCAATCCAATTGTTAAACCTCTATCTACTGATGTTATCTCCACCTTAGAAGGTTTTCCCCAACCAAAATCAATCCCATAAACACCAAGTTGGCTTGACCCTGCAACTACAAAAAAAAGTATGATAATTGTTCAACAGAAAAGGATGATAGGTTTCATAAAATTTATTAATTGATGGTATAAATAGAAAAGACGGCTTTTAGGATGAAAGATAGTAGGTTTTTCACTTATGAAAGAGCCACTTTAACTTATTGTAGCAAGTGGCAGTGACCTGATGAGAAAAAAATAAATAGAAAATGAGTGTTACAAAAAAGCCCTCTCTCCACCCACCCTCTTCTCTTCTCTCAACCCATGTGTCTCCACCGTCCCCATTCCCCCACCACCTTTCTCCTCCCTCACCTATTTCCCCTATCTATGCGGGACCACTCACTTCCTCTCTTCCTCAATCTCTTTCCCCCTTTGCAAGCTCCCACCACAAATATCCTTGAAATGGAGACTGTGGAATACGCCACTCTGAGCTTCGAAATCCTTATGATAAACAATCACCACTGCTAGAGTTTGGGGGAGAAAGATGGAAAAAAAGAAGAAGAGAGAGAGAGACACCGATCCTTCCACGCAGAGGAGGTGGATTTGAGGGCGAACCTCGGTTTTTCCTACGACGGTTGGAACAATGGCTTACAGTGGCCTCGTGGCGACGAGATTGGAGAATTTGACACTCTATTCCTCCTCTGCTCTTGTTTTTTGAAAATTGGCTAGTGGGTTTTTAACGTACCTATATTTAAATTTGGTAGTGTATTTTTGTAACATGCTAGAATTTAAAATCCTAGTGTTGTTATTGTTATCTCTCACTTCCTCAAATGCACTCCACCATCTTCTTCACACAAAAAAAAAAAAAAAAAACTCATTACCAATTGTATTCAAGCTTCCTACTCTGTCACTACCCTATAACCAACACTATCTTTTTCAATTTATCCACCTTAAAACCACACCCCTATCTATATATCTATATAAGGTGGAAGAGCCATCATTTTTTCCTTCATATTATACCCACATTTCCTCTCACATAGCCCCATCAAACAAAACAAAGAATACCATAATCCTGCCAGTTCAATATTATCCATGCTAGTTTAAATTCTGATATGTTAAAAATAAACTACGGAATTCTAAAAAAATATGGTATCTTAAAAACACACTACCAAATTTTCAAAAACTCAATATCTTATAACCATACAATTGCTTTTTAACTCTGATATGCGACAAAAGCACACTACTTGCGCAATTTAAATCTCGATAAGTTAAAAATACACTATCGGAATTTTGAAAACCCAACTATAGGATGTCCTTCACAACAGTATTAGTCCTTCTAAGTTCTCTTTAATCATTCTCTTTCCTCTCTCTTCCCCATTCCTCTTCTGCTTCTCCTTCAAGTCAACACTCAACCTGCACCATTATCACCTGGTCACCATACAACCTCCACATCCTTCCTACACCTCATTCAAACATCTCCCCTTCTCCTTCCTCATTTTATCTGCTCCCATTTTCTTAATTCACTCAAACTAACGGGGATGACCAATAATTTTTTTTTTCCGTTCACAAGAGTTGAGTTCGAATTTTAACACTTGCTTAAGGGACAAAATGTTGAACCTTCAATGACTATCATATCTCTTATTTATTTCTATTCTATTACTAAATGTTTTTTAACTGTAAGGTGGTAAAAGAGTGTGTGTTAGGCTAGTGGGCCAACATCCTGTCTGCTGGATAGCGTTCAAATCGGGATGTTGGCTACTACGCTATAAGGAAATAATGTTGCACCCTCATTAACACCAATTGGTTTTGACGTAGTGGTAAGCACGTGATCCAAAAAGTGGTACCAAAGCAAGTTCCATTTCAAACGTTATCCAGCAAACAAGATGACCCACCTGCCCAACAGTGTGGATATATTAATTTCCTCTAATAATTCGTTATTCTTTCTCATGAACTTTAACCAATCACTTATTAGTTAGTTACGAGAAGAGAACATTTTTATGTAAAAAAAAATGTCATATGTGGGAAGACAACATTTAAAAGAGGTGTAAATTTTATTTTTGTATTTCATGTACACAAAGCCTAAAAGATTAGTGGCTCGTTTGACACGTCGTATTAGGCATGATAGTATAGGATTATACAATATATTATGGATTTATTTATTGTTTGGTGCTAACATTGTATTGTACAAGCTTACAGGGCGCCATGTATAGAGTTTTTGGGGCCTATGGCGAAAATATTAAAGTGATTTTATTTTGACAAGAATTTGAAAGACACCTGATATATCATATCAATTATCAATTTTTATATTAATCTTCTAGTTTTTTGAACTACGAAATCATTTATCAGAGTTTTATACAGCAAAATAAATAAAAAGAGTTATGAACAACAAAACCAAAAACACAATGAATGAAACGATGTGAGATTTTACAACACTTTAATGTCAAATATCTCATTTAATAATTTACTTTAACGTGAAAAAAAAAATTCTTTTTTTAGAGAATAACTATTATGGGGAAGAAAAATTATTTTTTTCAGTTGTGAGAATGTAAAAATAACATAGATTTTATTTAGTTATTTTTTGGAAAATGTAAATTTGTTAATACAAAATACTACTACTAATAACTACCAAAGTTGCACTTCTAAGTTCTCACGTTGCATTTCCTATGTTGCCATTGATATTACTTAGTTTTTCATTATTTTATTACATTTCTTAAGTCTTAGTAGTATATCTGCATGTGCTAATTTTTTTTGGGGCCTTAAATATATTGGGAGGCCTTAGGCAATTGCATAATTGGCCTAGTGGTGCACACAGCCCTGCAAGCTTATACATCAATCTCTTCTTATACATTAAAATGATTGTTTATTTACTCCACCCTATGAATGATTGATAAGGCATGATAAGAGTGTGATGTATAAATTACATGAAAATCTTTAATCTACCACCACAACCCTCCACCATATCTACAACCACAACCCTCCACCATCGCCACCACCACCACCCTCCACCATCGCCATCATTGTCGCTTCCACAACCACCCTCCACCACTACCACCACCACCCTACAACATTGTCACCACCACAATACTCTCCACAAACATCATCCAGCACCACTACCACCACCACCACCACTACATCCTCCTCCACCAACATCGTCATCACCACCAGCACTATCTACCGCCACTACCCACCACCACCTCTATAGCCATAACCATTGTCACTGTCATCGTCACAGCCACCTCGACCTCCACCGTCATCTTAACCACCCACAACTACCATCCTCATTTTTATAATATTTATCAATATCTAATATTTTATGAAACATAGGTTTTGTATTAATTTAAACGAAATGATAAGTTATACATTATATGACAAAACATTACATAGTATTAAAATTTGATCAGACATGCATAATACTATCAGGCTTAATACTATCAGGTCTTATACTATACACTATATGAAACGGATAAATCTAAAATCAATGTTTAAACTTCAAAAAATCTTTTACCATGGTTAAATTGGTCTCTGAAAGTGTTAGGTGATAACAAGTTCATCCTTAAAATAATTATTACATTCGGTCCAAGATTGTGTAAAAATGTTGATCAAGTTAGCTCTTGTGTTTAGATAAAACGTTAGTCAAGTTAATTTTTGCAGGAACTAACTCGACCAACATTTTACACAATAGAGGGCTTGACTATTTCTTAAGTTCAATGATAAACTTATCGGCGCCCAACACTTTTTAAACGAAAACTTATATAAAATTGTGTTTTCATGTACATTCATCATTCATAGACTACTACAAAATACATACATCCCGAGATACTCTTTTTTGTTTCTATGTATCTATGCTAGACACATTTTATATATATATATATATATATATATATATATATTTATATATATATATATCACTTATTCTCATATTTTCCTATTTCTCTCTAAATCCACTTATTGGGTGTACAACAAATATCTTTCCCATTGTGTAATGTAAGACAACTGAAATTGCAAAAGCAGTTACTATGAAAAGTAATGAATACAAGATAATCAAATCATACCAAAAAGTGTTCTCAGTGCTGCATTAAAAAGCAGCAAACTTGTGCACCTGCACTTTGTTTTTCCACTGCAAACTCAAAACCTTGATATCTCAGCTCCTACTCCTTCTCTTTCTCTATAGCCAAAACAATTTCTGTATCTAGGCATCTAGCTCCCATCACTCATCACAAAGTCCTCCATGAAACAGAGCAATGAAAAGATCCATGACATGTTTATTCAGAACAAGCCCAACTTCAACACCACCTTTTCCATCCTCACTCTCTGCTAATCCAATTATCAAACCTCTATCTACCGATGTTATCTCCACCTTCACAGGCCTTCCCCACCCAAAATCAATTCCATAAACACCAAATCGATTCGACCCTGCCACTGTAAGCATCTCAGCCCGTTCACTAGCCAAAGCCACAACTTTAGAAAACCCATCTTTAGCCACTTCAAGAACACCTTCTTCACCTAACTTTTTTACCTTATCATGAATGCCCTTAGCAACTAAGAAAAGCCCTTCTTCCTTGATAAAATTCATTGGCTCTGTATCCACTATCTGGCTCCACACACAGTTCCCAATGTAATTATCAGGGATTGGAGGCTCTAACCTTGCCCTGCAATCCACAGTGAATGAAAAAGCGAATTTCTGCCTTTCCTTTTCAACCCCATGAATTGCTTCGGCCATGCAAACAAGCACATAGGAACAAGTGAGAACAAAGGATGATAATGTTTGTGGCTTTGAAGGAGGGACCGAAACCGAATCGATTGATTCTCCTTCTCTGTTGAAGTCTTTTTCCCACATGGATAACACCCTTTTCTTTATCTTCTCCAAATCTCCACGTGTGAGCAAGAACCTTCCTCTAACTGAATCCTCAACTTTTGGTGGAAATGGTAGAATCTTTAAGGTTTGCTCGTTGCTTTTCTCAACTGGGAACATCATGGACAAAACCTCTGTCCAGTTTTTTGCAAATGGTATGCCGAGTTCTGCTGGCTCTCTGTCTTTGATGATTTTCCTGTCAAAGAAGGGTTCAAAATCTGGCAACAAAGAGGGAGATTCAGATTCAGATTCTTCACTGGTTTGACATAGATAAGCCCAAGCCTTGAGGAACAACGTTGAAGACTTTCCATCAAGAACAGCATGGTGTGTGCTGATTCCAATAGAAAAACCTCTGTTTGGGAACAGAGTGATTTGCAGGGACATAACAGAAGCAGAGGAATCGGTTGATTCCAAGTGGGGTATGAAAGAACGAGACTCTGCAGCTTCATGGAGTGTGTTGTACTCTAAGATATGGTTGAAATCAGTGTTGGACTCTGCAACTATCAATGAAACACCATCATCACCAGGGGTGAATTTGACTAGTGGTTTCTCTGATTCTGAAGGCCAAACAATGTTTCCTGCTAGAGCAGGGAAGTGTTGGAGGGTAAGGGAGAGTGAAGTTTTCAGCTTTGGAACCACTTTGAGGAAGAAAAAATATGGGTCTGATTCTGGATTTTGGAGATTGTAGAAGAAGATGCGCTCTACCGGGTGCAACCTGAACCATAGCAAGTCGAAGAAAATGAGAGGAAAACATGCTTCGGTTGCAGATGGAGGAGCAACCTTGCAGTTCTCGTGGATTTTGATGCTGTTTTTGTTGTTCATAGAAGCCATGGAAAACAGAGGCAGTGTTGCTAAAATTTTTAATGGGGTATCTATAAATAAAAATGAGTGAAATTGCTATAAAAGAAAAAGTGAAGTGTAAATGTATAATAATTCTATATTATATTTATTTATCAATCTATCTATCTATAATTTATATAAAATAGAAGTTTTTGCCGTTTTTGTAAGATAAATAATGCGCAAGTTTTTTTTTTGAAACTATAATGCACAAGTTATTTTATTTGAAAGTTAATTTTCAGTTGGACAAATTTAATTGTCCACGGTTTTAATCATAAAGAGTTGTATGAGTTTTGGTTTCACCTTAATGCTTCCCACGTTCCTTTCGTTTTTAACAATGAAAAAAGTAGTATCATTTAATCTATTAACCAATTTTTACTTAATTTAGATAATTCAAAGCCCTTAACACAACAAGAAATCGGGGGTGTCTATAAATAAAATTGAGTTAAATTGCTATAAAAGAAAAAGTGAAGTGTAAATGTATGATAATTCTATATCATATTTATATATCAATCTATCTATCTATAAATTATATAAAAAAGAAGTTTTTGCAGTTTTTGTAGGATAAATAATGCGCAAGTTTTTTTTTTGAAAGTTAATTTTCAGTTGCGCCAATTTAATTGTCCACGGTTTTCACCATACAGAGTTGTATGAGTTTTGGTTTTACCTTAAAGCTTCCGACATTCCTTTTGTTTTTAACAATGAAAAAAGTAGTATCATTTAATTTATTAACCAATTTTTACTTAGTTTAGATAATTCAAAGCCCTTAACACAACAAGAAATTGGGGGTGTCTATACATAAAATTGAGTGAAATTGCTATAAAAGAAAAAGTGAATTGTAAATGTATGATAATTCTATATCATATTTATCTATCAATTATCAATCTATCTATCTATCTATCTATCTATCTATCTATAAAATATATAAAAGAGAAGTTTTTGTCGTTTTTGTAAGATTAATAATGGGCAAGTTTTTTTCTGAAACTATAATGCACAACTTATGTTATTTGAAAGTTAATTTTCAGTTGCACCAATTTAACTGTCCACGGTTTAAACCATAAAGAGTTGTATGAGTTTTGGTTTTACCTTAAAGCTTCTGACGTTCCTTTTGTTTTTAACAATGAAAAAGTAGTATCATTTAATCTATTAACCAATTTTTACTTAGTTTAGATCATTCAAAGCCCTTAACACAACGAGAAATGGGGGTTGTCTATAAATAAAATTGTGTGAAATTGCTATAAAGCAAAAGTGAAGTGTAAATGTATGATAATTCTATATCATATTTATCGATCAATCTATCTATCTATCTGTAAATTATACAAAAGAGAAGTTTTTGCTGTTTTTGTAGGATTAATAATGCGCAAGTTTTTTTTTGAAACTATAATGCACAAGTTATTTTATATGAAAGTTAATTTTCAGTTGCACCAATTTAATTGTCCACGGTTTTAACCATAAAGAGTTGTATGAGTTTTGGTTTTACCTTAAAGCTTGCGACATTCCTTTTGTTTTTAACAATGAAAAAAGTAGTATCATTTAATCTATTAACCAATTTTTACTTAGTTTAGATCATTCAAAGCCCTTAACACAACGAGAAATGGGGGGTGTCAATAAATAAAATTGAGTGAAATTGCTATAAAGCAAAAGTGAAGTGTAAATGTATGATAATTCTATATCATATTTATCGATCAATCTATCTATCTATCTATCTGTAAATTATACAAAAGAGAAGTTTTTGCTGTTTTTGTAGGATTAATAATGCGCAAGTTTTTTTTTGAAACTATAATGCACAAGTTATTTTATTTGAAAGTTAATTTTCAGTTGCACCAATTTAATTGTCCACGGTTTTAACCATAAAGAGTTGTATGAGTTTTGGTTTTACCTTAAAGCTTGCGACATTCCTTTTGTTTTTAACAATGAAAAAAGTAGTATCATTTAATCTATTAACCAATTTTGACTTAGTTTAGATCATTCAAAGCCCTTAACACAACGAGAAATGGGGGGTGTCTATAAATAAAATTGTGTGAAATTGCTATAAAGCAAAAGTGAAGTGTAAATGTATGATAATTCTATATCATATTTATCGATCAATCTATCTATCTATCTGTAAATTATACAAAAGAGAAGTTTTTGCTGTTTTTGTAGGATTAATAATGCGCAAGTTTATTTTTGAAACTATAATGCACAAGTTATTTTATTTGAAAGTTAATTTTCAGTTGCACCAATTTAATTGTCCACGGTTTTAACCATAAAGAGTTGTATGAGTTTTGGTTTTACCTTAAAGCTTGCGACATTCCTTTTGTTTTTAACAATGAAAAAAGTAGTATCATTTAATCTATTAACCAATTTTGACTTAGTTTAGATCATTCAAAGCCCTTAACACAACGAGAAATGGGGGGTGTCTATAAATAAAATTGTGTGAAATTGCTATAAAGCAAAAGTGAAGTGTAAATGTATGATAATTCTATATCATATTTATCGATCAATCTATCTATCTATCTGTAAATTATACAAAAGAGAAGTTTTTGCTGTTTTTGTAGGATTAATAATGCGCAAGTTTTTTTTTGAAACTATAATGCACAAGTTATTTTATTTGAAAGTTAATTTTCAGTTGCACTAATTTAATTGTCCACGATTTTAACCATAAAGAGTTGTATGAGATTTGGTTTTACCTTAAAGCTTCCGACGTTCCTTTTGTTTTTAACAATGAAAAAAGTAGTATCATTTAATCTATTAACCAATTTTTACTTAGTTTAGATAATTCAAAGCCCTTAACACAACAAGAAATGATCATTTTGAAGAAATATATAGTGTTTGACTCAAGGTTGACGCTATTTTTTGCTCTTTAATGTCGGTTACACTAATTAAAGAGTAAAAGAATCTACTTAACAATATAGTCAACTTACTTTCTAGTGGTGTCTATCACGAAGAATGCTGAAACAACTGGTCAACTTTGTGTTAGTTATGAAAATTGCTAATGTGAACTAGGTTACTGACGCCACCTTCGAAGTGACCCATCTCCTTCCTCGCCCTCTTTGTCCCTTGGGACACCAGCTATTTCCCCTGCATTCAGTTCTGCCCAAACGCCACCCTTTATGACTACCATCGATTCTGCAGTGGCGCTACTCTCTAGCTTTTCCATCAGCTCCACGGCAGCGTGACCAATCCCATGCCCCTTCCCCAATTTTCATCCCCTTTAAAGTCGTAGTTTTCCAAAATACCCTCTTTTTCATTGTTTCCTTCATTTTCAAATACTCAGTATTATTTTGGCTAGTGTGCATTTAACATACTCATTTAAATTTGGTAGTTCTTTTTTAACATACTAGAATTTAAAATCCAATAATTTTTTTTAAAAGCGCACCGGGGAATTGATTTCGTTTACCCCTGTTATGTTTCTACCCGCTTCAATTATATATGAAATTAATTAAATCTGTTCATGGTGTTAAGCTTATATGTTTACTTGCTAATCCCTTAGTCAAACACCTCTTCTAGTTAATTAGTGATAGTTAATTCCTTAGTACTTAATCCTAATTAACTTGAGATTCAATTTTATGTTCGGGCAAACAGAAATGAATTGCTACCCTTATCCCTAAGGCGTAGAGACCCTTATTCAATTTCTTCCAAGATCCCTATCATCTACCAACTTTCCAATTGTGCAAACGGTAGCATGAAATCCTTTCGCGATCGGATTCAATAAAAATAAAGAAGAAATTCATGAACTAAAATAACCATTCATATATAACTGAAACATATCAAAACATAGTCTAGAGTGAACTACATCAAACCCCCAGTACAAAAGAGGATTAGTTCCTCATAGTCATAGGAAACAATTCAAGAAAAAGGTAGCAAAACATCAAAAATACAATAGAAACATGTAAGGGATCCTAAAGAACTCAAAGCTCTGCCTCCAAAAGTCTATCCCAATGTTTCAACCTGAAAAGATCTCTAAAATTGGTTAAAAACGCACTTAAATAGAGTATGGTTGTTATTGCGCGCAAATTCCATGAAGGATCTCGCGCAAAACTGGCGCAAAATATTCCAGAAGCTACTTCCTTTGCGCAAATGCGCGAGATGCAAGAGGAAATTGGTGCAAAACCGGCGCAAAGAAATCCAGATTGCTCCAGACTTAGAAATTCTTGTCTCTCTCCCTTTATTTGCTCATTGCTTCCACATCTTCTCCTAAAATAACAATAAAGGAAAATAATTAAAAACCAATAATAGAGATTAACTAAAAGATAGAATAAGATAACGAATTCAAATAACTTGATTAAATCCTAATGAAATCTATAAAAATAACATACAAATAGAGAAAAATACTAAAACTAAATGAAAACATTAAAATGCATGAAATAAGCCTAAAATGTCCTAAAATGAACGAAATATCCTAAAAACTATATTAAATTACATGCAAATAAATTAGGAAAATAGCCTTAAATATCGGGTCATCAGACAACCCTATCTTCTTCAATTTATCCACCTTCAAACCAAACCCCCTATCTATATCTGAGGGAAGAGCCATTATCTTTTTGTTCATATTATACTCATCTTTCCTCTCCTAAAGCCCATCAAACAAAACCACGACTCCAAGAGTACCACAATTCTACTAGTTCAATATTATTCATGCTTTCCATTTCCACCATGAAGGCCTTCTTCTGTATTATCATCATCCTCATTATTACGGTTAGAAGTGTCACATTGGTTAGAGATATGGTCAAACAAGTGTTTATAAAGGATAGAGCAATCTTCAACTCTTGAGTTAGCTTTTGGGTTGAGTTACGCCTCCCAAATTCTAATATGGTATCAAAGTCTATCATAGATCCATTTGTTGTTGAGAGCTCCCATATTTGGGTCACCCGTTGATGTTCATTCCACACTCCACATGTCCAGTCCTAGGCGTGAGAGGGTGTGTTAGAAGTCTCACATCGGCTAGAGATATGATCAAACAAGTGTTTATAAAGGGTAGAGAAACCCTCAACTCTTGAGTTAACTTTTGGGTTGAGTTAGGTCTCCCAAATTCTAATAATCACCAAATAAGACTCATATTAGTAACACAACACCATCAAAACAACCACAACCTCCATAACACCTCAAACCCCTTCTTTAACCCCTCAACACCAACACTTTGTGACCACCACGAACACTCAACGTCGCTACCCAAACCCCAACTAGAAAGAAAAAGAGGGGCAGTGAAGGAACTAGAAAAAATAACATGAGGGGGCCAAAATAAGATAAGATTTTAAACATAAATTAAAACTTTTAATTAGCAATAGATACATATATGCACACAAAATAATACATATACTTATTAAAATAAATAAATTTTTGGCTTAATTGCAGTTTTGGTCCCTCATCTAACACGATTGTGCAAAAGCAGTCCCACATTTTTAAAACGAGCGGTCAAAGTCCCTAACGTTTGTGCCGTGAGCTAAATTGGTCCTTCCGTCTAGTTTCCGATAATTGACTAACGGAAAAGCTGAGGTGGCCTTCATTAATTGACATGGCATCCCATGTAAGCAATCCACATAGATAAATAATTATTAAAACATTATTTTTCTCCCTAACTCCTGAAATGATTAAGTTAAATAATTAAAATCTAAATAAATCACTAATCTTGTAACCAAAAAAAAAATCACTAATCTAAATCCAAGTTAAACACATTATTCATCATTCTTCTTCAATCTCTTACTCCAGATCAAAACCCAGACAACAAAATCTTCATCTTCAACCTCTTCTTCTTGTTCTTCCTTTCTCAACCCCACCATCTTCTTCCTCTCACCACCACAACACCACCACCACCAACAATCACAACCAGAAACAGGAGGTGAAGAAGAAGACACCACCACCAATCACAACTATCATCTCACCAAATTCCCAAATTTGCAACCCCACCGCCATCCCCACGTGTGAGCAAGAACCTTCCTCTAACTGAATCCTCAACTTTTGGTGGAAATGGTAGAATCTTTAAGGTTTGCTCGTTGCTTTTCTCAACTGGGAACATCATGGACAAAACCTCTGTCCAGTTTTTTGCAAATGGTATGCCGAGTTCTGCTGGCTCTCTGTCTTTGATGATTTTCCTGTCAAAGAAGGGTTCAAAATCTGGCAACAAAGAGGGAGATTCAGATTCAGATTCTTCACTGGTTTGACATAGATAAGCCCAAGCCTTGAGGAACAACGTTGAAGACTTTCCATCAAGAACAGCATGGTGTGTGCTGATTCCAATGGAAAAACCTCTGTTTGGGAACAGAGTGATTTGCAGGGACATAACAGAAGCAGAGGAATCGGTTGATTCCAAGTGGGGTATGAAAGAACGAGACTCTGCAGCTTCATGGAGTGTGTTGTACTCTAAGATATGGTTGAAATCAGTGTTGGACTCTGCAATTATCAACGAAACACCATCATCATCACCAGGGGTGAATTTAACTAGTGGTTTCTCTGATTCTGAAGGCCAAACAACGTTTCCTGCTAGAGGGGGGAAGTGTTGGAGGGTAAGGGAGAGTGAAGTTTTCAGCTTTGGAACCACTTTGAGGAAGAAAAAAGATGGGTCTGATTCTGGATTTTGGAGATTGTAGGAGAAGATGGTCTCTACTGGGTGGAACCTGAGCCAGAACAAGTCGAAGAAATTGAGAGTGAGACATGCTTCGGTTACAGATTGAAATTGTGATAAAAGAGTAAGTGAAGTGTAAATGTATGATAATAATCTATCATATCATATTAATCTATTTATCTATAAATAAATTATACTATAAAAGAGAAGTTTTTGTCGTTTTTAGGATTAATGTACAAGTTATTTTATTTGAAAGTTAATTTTCAGTTGCACCAATTTAGTCGGTGGTTTTATCATCCTTTGTTGGTTGTCCACGGTTTTAACCATAAAGAGTTGTATCAGTTTTTGTTTCAGCTTAAAGCTTCTGACGTTCCTTTTGTTTTTAACAATGATTTTACTAGTTTTAATTGGTTCATTATGACATTGAACATCAGTTTTCAATCTGAAAGTTTATGTTAGAGGAAAAAGAAAAGAAAGCTTCCTTAGCTTTTTAAATGGCCGGAGGCTTTATAAAGGACTGAGGATTTTTCAGTTGTAAAAATGGGAAAAAATGAAAATTACTACCTTAACGTTTAGCTTCCGTGCAAATTAACCTCTCACTTTTTAAAATGTGTATTTTCAAACCTTAAGCTTTTTGAAGTGTGCAAATCTAACCATCTATTAATATTTTTGTTAAATTTTAATAAATTTGTCACATGACATGCACATGATTTTTTTTCTCTTCCAAAATTACCCCTTATAAAAACTCATCAAATAATGTTATGTTCACACCTCTAAAATGAGGTGGAGAGAGGTGAAGGAGGAGAGAGATAGGAAGAAAAGAAAAAGTAAGAGAGAGAAAATATGAGATGTGATAGATGTTAAGAGAAAAGAGAGAGAAATAAAAATATGTGGAAATGAAGTGTTTAAAACATGAGGTGCGTATATATCATTGTTAAAAACTCATCACATTCTCTGCCACTCCATCTAAAACCTAGACCAAGCAAGAATTCAACATAAGACCAATGAATTTGGAAAAAACAAAAACACAATAGACACGTCAAATTTGAGCTACAACCCTAAAACCACAGTTGAGCATGAAATGATTACACGAGTTCTTTGACCTTTGATACAGATTTAGTATTTGTCAATTGTGGTGAATATTTCAATTCTATTTTCCTATTTACGTTATTTTTCATTTAGTTGAAATGCTGAATGATATTGATGTTGGTATTCTTATTTGTAGACTTTAAAATAGTAATGATGAAGTTAAGTATTTGTAGTTTTCCAAAAATGGCTAGAAATGAAAACCGATATACATAACATGCCTAGCTAATGGTGAAAGCTACAGGAAAAAAACTAATAAAGTAGACGAGTTTTTTAATGTACCAAAAACAAACTAAAAGAGTAGATGAAAGCTTAAGCTACATAAAAAAGTAGTACCTAATAAAATACTAAACTTGGCAATAAAAAAAATGGTGGAAAAAATTCTGGAACGTCAAGTATTTTTTTCACACAACAAAGATTCCCTTACAAAGGGTAATTTTAGGAAAGAAAAAGTCATGTGCATGTCATGTGAAAAAATATATTAAAATTTAGGTTTGCAAATTTCAAAAAGGTTAAGATTATAAATACACCTTTTAAAAGGTGAGGGGTTAATTCAGACGGAAGTTAAACATCAAGGTAGTAATTTGCATTTTTCCCTTAAAAACAAGAAAAACCCTTGATTTTCAACTCAATTATGAATATTGTTGTAGAGATTTCAGCACGTTTATGTTCTGAGTGCACAGTACCTTACAAGCAGTTGTGTTGACCTTGAGGAGAAAACCCGGACTAGATTGCACTAGACGTCTGCTGGAATTTTGCTTTTAAGGCAGTGGTTCGTCCACAGCGCGGTTTTTTCTTCTAATTTTTTCAACAATTTGGAAGCAAAATTCATTATTATTTTATCATGTGGCCCGGGTGAGCCTGTGTGAATTCCGCCCGTCCACCGTGTCATGCTACTACCGCCTTTGGCAACTGAAGCGTCGAAGAACCATTGGACGGCAGAACGACAACAATTATAAAAGGGATCACAGTGAAGATTTCTAAGGAAATTTTCTTTTTGGGTGTTTTTAACTTTCTATTGGTTTTACTTTGGTTTCCTTTTCCATTGGATTTTATGAAGAAATCATGTTCATTTTTGTGATTACCAATTGCATCTTCCTCTCCCGCTTCTCTTCAAGCTACCACCCAACCTCCACCACTATCACTCAGCCATCACACAACCTCTACATCGTTCCTACACCTCATCCAAACTTTCCCTCCTCCCTTTCCCTTCCTCACCGCATATGTTCACAATTTCTCATTTTCACTTAGATTTTTTTTTTGCTTTGACCAAGGTATCTTCACACCCGGTAGTTGTAAGACCAATTGCTCGCCACACGATCAACGCAGTAAGCGATAGGGGTTGACGAATAAGTTTTTTTCATTCAAAAAAATTAAGATTCGAACCTCCAATCAAGGACAGATGCACATGTAACAGCATGGGGGCACCCCACTGTTTTTTTCTAAAACACTAACATTAGTATTATTTAATATTAAGTGTATAAAATTGCCCCATGTAATATTATTTAGTATATATATATATATATATATATATATATATATATATATATATATAATTGCCCCCATGCTTTAGAGTTTAGAGTTTTTATACTCCTATGTTCACTTGGTTCTCATTTCCCATAAGCTATTTCAAGTTTTAACTACAGTGTGAGCTTGTGAGATAGGTGTGTTGGAAACAAAAAGAAAATAAAAAGTAATAGGGAAATTGTACTAATTTACTCAACATTATTGAATTCAAATTTCCTTTATTATTTAATCACTCTTATTTTATCGGAAACATAAACTGACCTCTAATAAGGTTTATGAATATTGCAATGACCTCTCTTTAAATTTATAATCATAGCACAAGACATCCCTCAATTATTTTAAATGGTACACAAAAAATGAAATGTTAATGCATTTTACAAAATATAGGAAAAGTCATTGTAATAATGATAAACCTCATAAAAGTTCAATTTAGTGAATTTACCCAAATAAATACTTATGAAAAATACAAAGCTGAATATGTGTAATTGTTTTGCGATTTCACATGCTTCTATGACTCGCACATAATCAAACCTCAATATCTTCTAGCTTAAAATGACGTCTCATTTATGGCGTACATGTTAATATTTTATCTTTCCAATGTTATAAATTTATATGTATATGTTGCCCTTACAACTAAAAATTTCTGGATCCGTTCATGCCTCCAACTACTTGCTTAAGGGATTAAATGTTTAACCCTCACCAACTACCATATCTCTTATTTATTTCTCTTATGTAAGGTTGTACAAGAGTGTGTAAACATTATCTTCCTTTTAAGTATAAGGTGATAAAGGAGTTTGAAGACATTATTTTTCTTTTAAAATTCGATATTCTTTCTTATGAACATTAACCTATCACTTATTGATTAATTATAAGAAGAAAACATTTAAAATAGTTAAGAATTCTTTTTGTATTTCATGTACACACCGGTAAGTGAGGATGATGTTAAGTCATCATGCCCCAAATGCCCTGGGTGACACACATGCCACAATGGTTGGGACACTGGATTGTGTAAAAGATCAAGGACCAGAACTTGAATAAATAAGAAAATACAAGGACTACTTTGTAATAATTAGTTAGTTAGTTTTTTTTTGTTAGTTAGTTATCTTAGCTGGCATACAGCTCGCAAGTTTGTTAGAGACTAAACATAGTTAGCTATGAATTAAGCATAGTATAAATAAGAAAACTCAGTGTATTGTGAAAATTGATTGAATACAATTGAACAATTCAAGTTTTTATCATCTTCTTCCTCTCTGAATCTCTCGGGTTCTCTCGAATTCAATGATTAGTTTCTTCTTTATTCCAGTTCTGGTCTTTGATCTTTTACAGATTGCGATCCTGCGATGGTAAGCTAACTCCAAAACCCATCCTCAATTTGGATTAGGCTGCAACTCTCCTGAATGAAGCCGGAATCGCTAGTAATCATCGGTCAATTATACGATGGACAGCAATGAATACGTTCTTGGGCCTTGTACAAACCACCAGAGTTAAACTTCCATTTGTCCATATTTCGAGAAAGAATATCTCTTGTTTTTCATTACCATTCACGTAAGAATGAATACTATGATTTTCATTTCGAATAGACATGAATATATTCATAGAACATCTGCTCTAAGATAGATAATGGATAAATAAGAGTTCATATCATTCCAATTGCTTTAAAGAATCTCTAGAATTATGGAAAATGTCGGTCATGTTAGTTACTATGTTCAGATAAAAAAGTTAATTTTTGTAAGTCAAATTAATTTTTGTAGGAATTAACTATACCGACATTTTCCATTTTAAGAAAATGCATGAGTACTTCCTTAAGTCCACTAATAAATTAGTCAGCGCCCAACACTTTTACAATAGAACTTATACAAGTTTATGTTTTGTGTACATTAATCATTCACATAGTATTACAAAATGCATACAGCTTGGCACACTTTTTTTTCTTTCTTTGTAAAACTCTTTTTTATCACATGACATTATAACATCTACTATTACTAATTTCTCATATCTTTTTATCTCTTAAATGATGTACAATCATTGGATGTACAGTTGTACACCATCAATATAAGACAACTGAAATTGCAAAAGCAGTTACTATGACAAGAAATGAATACAAGATAATCAAATCATACCAAAAAGTGTTCTCAGTGCTGCATTAAAAAGCAGCAAACTTGTGCTCCCGCGCGCATTTATTGGTTTCACTGCAAACTCAAAACCCTGAGATCTCAGCTCCTACTCCTTCTCTTTCTCTATAGCCAAAACAATTTCTGTAACCAGCTCCCATCACTCATCACAAAGTCCTCCATGAAACAGAGCAATGAAGAGATCCATGACATGATTATTCAGAACAAGCCCAACTTCAACACCACCTTTTCCATCCTCACTCTCTGCCAATCCAATTGTCAAACCTCTATCTACTGATGTTATCTCCACTTTACAAGGCTTTCCCCACCCAAAATCAATCCCATAAACACCAAATCGATTCGACCCTGCCACTCCAATCATCTCAACCCGTTCACTAGCCAAAGCCGCAAATTTAAAAAACCCAACTTTAGCCACTTCAAAAACACCCTCTTCACCTAACTGTTTTACCTTATCATGAATGGTCTTAGCAACTAAGAAAAGCCCTTCTTCCTTGATAAAATCCATTGGCTCTGTATCCACTATCTGGTTCCACACACAGTTCCCAATGTAATTATCAGGGATTGGAGGCTCTAACCTTGCCCTGCAATCCACAGTGAATCCAAAAGCAAATTTCTGTCTTTCCTTTTCAACCCCATGAATTGCTTTGGCCATGCAAACAAGCACATAGGAACAAGTGAGAACAAAGGATGATAATGTTTGTGGCTTCGAAA
This sequence comes from Lotus japonicus, assembly GCF_012489685.1. Lineage (NCBI taxonomy): Eukaryota > Viridiplantae > Streptophyta > Magnoliopsida > Fabales > Fabaceae > Lotus > Lotus japonicus. The sequence goes on along the minus strand of NC_080041.1, from coordinate 103,594,794 downwards.
CCGAATCCATTGATTCTTCTTCTCAGTTGAAATCTTCTTCCCACATGTATAGCACCCTTTTCTTTATCTTCTCCAAATCTCCACGTGTGAGCAGGAACCTTCCTCTAACTGAATCCTCAACTTTTGGTGGAAAAGGTAGAATCTTTAAGGTTTTCTCGTTGCTTTTCTCATCTGGGAACATCTTGGTTAAAACCTCTGTCCAGTTTTTTGCGATTGTGATGCCAAGTTCTGCTGGCTCTTTGTCTTTGATGATTTTCCTGTCAAAGAAGGGTTCTAACTCTGGAAGCAAAGGGCGAGATTCAGATTCAGATTCTTCACTGGTTTGACATAGATAAGCCCAAGCCTTGAGGAACAACGTTGAAGACTTTCCATCAAGAACAGCATGGTGTGTGCTGATTCCAATGGAAAAACCTCTGTTTGGGAACAGAGTGATTTGCAGGGACATAACAGAAGCAGAGGAATCGGTTGACTCCAAGTGGGGTATGAAAGAACGAGACTCTGCAGCTTCATGGAGTGTGTTGTACTCTAAGATATGGTTGAAATCAGTGTTGGACTCTGCAATTATCAACGAAACACCATCATCATCACCAGGGGTGAATTTAACTAGTGGTTTCTTTGATTCTGAAGGCCAAACAACGTTTCCTGCTAGAGGGGGGAAGTGTTGGAGGGCAAGGGAGAGTGAATTTTTCAGCTTTGGAACCACTTTGAGGAAGAAAAAAGATGGGTCTGATTCTGGATTTTGGAGATTGTAGAAGAAGATGCGCTCTACAGGGTGGAACCTGAGCCAAAGCAAGTCGAAGAACATGAGAGGGAGACATGTTTCGGTTGCAGATTGAGGAGCAACTTTGCAGTGCTCGTGGATTTTGATGCTGCTGTTGTTGTTATTCATAGAAGCCGTGGAAAACAGAAGGAAGTGTTGCGAATTGGTGGAGGAAGTGAGGAATTGTATTTGGCAAAAATAAGATATAGCACTCATCAGTGTGTGTGGTCGGTCGGTCTTTATTATGGTCTGTCTGGTGTAAAGCAAGTAGGCGTAGACATCAATAGAAAACAGTTATGATATACATACCACATTCAGTGTGCACCACTAGGAACACCTACTTTTGTAGGTAGAAAATGGAGGAAAACCCAATTTTATCAAATGTTGTATATGAGGTTAATCTTAAAAGTTGTTCTCGAATGATAGATCAAGTGATAAGAGTTAATGACATATGAGTTGGGGTGAAGAGGTTTAAAGATCAATTTCTAGAGAGTGTAATTTATCTTTTCGATGTAAAAAAAAATGTTAATTTTAAGAGTTTAATTGCAGTGCACTGACAGTGTAAAAACCACTTTACACACATCCAATAATTTTCATACCTTTTGCCACGTCAGATTAAATTTTAAAAATAATTTCATTTAATTAAAAATGCAAAATAGGTCACGCACAATCCCACTTTTGCAATCCTCTTGCTGCTAACCTCGTCGTTCATGGTGGTCACCGCCATGTCTCCAACGACAAACACTGCCACATCTCCATTGTCCATCATCATGTTTCTCGAGGAGCCAACCTCTAGTTCTAGACTACACCAAAGTGTTCATGGTGGTAAAGGAGCTGCAGTGAATCACGCTCAAAGCAGTAGCAACATGGCCAAACCGTCTTCGGTGATTCTCATACAAGCCTCATCATCTTCTTCTCCGAGTAAGGGCACTCCTTACCAGAAAACAAGAACTACTATGAATCGGATCTCATCCGCGACATAGAAGGACACCCTAGAATAAATCTCGATGATGCCGATGAAGGCAAGGTGTGACGATGATGACAACGAATATACTGCACATGTGAAAACAGGTGCAGGGTGGGGATAGCGAGACTTAGTTTTAGAGTATTGTTAGGATTCAGTTTTATTTTTAGTTTTTGAAGATTAATTCAAACAAAAGACATGCCAAAATGTTTTAATATGATTGACTGAAAGTGTAAAAGTTCTTACAGTATCAGAGCATATCCTTTAAACTCTAATTTTAGTGGGGTGTTTGAATAAAGTTTAAGTTAAATCATCATAATCATAACTAACGCTAATGCACGGTCAGTGTAAACTTTTTTTTACACAAACATTCAATGATGGGCCGCCAAATTAAAAAATATGTTTTAATTTAATTAAAATAAAGAGAAATATAAATGTTTTTGAATACATGGAACTAGATATTATACCCGTGCGTTGCACGGGTTTATTTACAATATTTTTTAATATTATACGAAAATTACTATGTGTAATTATATAAATAATAAATATTAAAATATTTCTTCAATACAAATATAACAGAAAAAATTATTGTGTTTAGACATCTAAATAGCAATATTAGAGTTTTTTTGATGCATTAATTTACGTGTATTAGAGTTCTCTTTATGTAAATAAATGATATTACTGAAAATTAATAAATATTTTTTGAAAAGAAAAATGTTATTAATAACATTAGAAAACTTGAGAAAATATTTTTACTACTATATAATAGATTAAAAAACATATTTGAAATTATTTTTCAAATAATACACACATGCAATATATTTAATGGCAAATATCTTATAAAGACATTTATTTAATTTGAAACTATTTTTCTATATTTTTCATTAATAAATTTTTTCTTTACTATTATTTAATTTAAATCAGTGATATTATCTACGTATAAATATATTTCTTAATTTTTTTCTCTCAATTTATGATTGATAGTTAATATTCTAACTATTTTTAAGTACTACGTAATAAATTATTCTTTTGTATAAGAAAATGGAAAGTTGACAATTAATAGTTAATAATAAAGTGAATAACATAAAATATTCATCAATAATTTATTACTATCATTATTAAGAAATAAAGTTAATAACTATTTCTAACTATCTTTCTTTTTTTTCAACCTTATGTCGATAACTAACTGAAATGAAAAGAAAAATTTAATTAATCTTGCCAGTAATGTTGAACTCAAGTCATTTTGTTTTGACAGTTAGAACTCAAGTCCAATATTCCTTTTTATATATATATATATATATATATATATATTTAATTTATTAAGATGATATCTAACTTTAGTACTTAATTTTTTATTTATACGTAAAATGAAGTAATATGTTTTATTGGTTAATTTTTAAAATTCATCAACTTATGATTAATAATTAAAATAATAATTTTAAGTATAATATATAAGAATTTGATTTTTTTTACCATTATTTGTAAATGTAAAGTTAAAATATTTTACTATATATTTTTATTAATGTAAAGGTAATCAATTTAAATTGTTATTATCATTATTCCAAATTTGTCCCCAAGTGATAATTAATAGTTAAAATTTAATCAATATTAAAAATTATTTTAAAGTATGGGAAATTGAAAAGTTTAACAATTATTAATTAATATAATAAATAATAAAGTAGATGTAGTTATCTTTTAGTTTTATATATTATTATCAAATGTATTTAATACAAAGGTGGTAATCAATGCAAAAAAGTTCAAGTCTCCTTTACATATATATATAGATTCAATTATAAGACGTCTGTGTGAAAGAAAAAAATTACACTGACTGTGCACAACCATTAAACTCATTATTATTAGAATTTAATGGTAATGCACCGTCAATGTAAACTTTCTTTACACAGACATCCAATGATGAGTCGCCAAATTAGAAAATATGTTTTTAATTAAATTAAATTAAAGGGGAACATAAATGCGTTTGAATACGTGACATTCAATTATTGGACGTCTGTGTAAAAATATTTTACACTGACTGTTCACAACCATTAAACTCTAATTATAAAGATATAAAATATTACTCAATCCCTTCCTTTTTAAGTGTCATTCTAGCAAAAAACTCTCTAACCAAGATAGTAGGTTACTGGAGTTTTTTTCTCATTCTACCCTCTCACATCATAATCATGAAGTTATAAAGTTTTCCAACCAAGATAGTGGATAATTAATTTTTTTTCCACTTTCTCTCATATCATTTATCATTCTTCCCTCCCTAGTAGTAATAAAAATTTATAACCCAGCTCCTTCTTTTCCTTTGACATAATTTAATGTTAAAACATTTTTTTATGTAACTTTGAAAGCTTTTTTCGGTACTTTCATTGAAATTTAATTTCCACTTACTAGACAAGACTTTGAATTGATGTAATGGGAATTTAATTTCCACTTACTAGTAAGGGTATAATTGACAAAATTGTCCTTAAAACATCAAAACGATAGTTAAATAGGAACAAAAAATTTATTCTAAAACGACACTTAAAAAAGAACGGAGGGAGTATATTTTAAGTTTTAACTTAATAAAATTATAAAAATGGAAAAATGGAAAAGGTAGTATCATTTCTAACCAATTTTAACTTCACTTGAGCTACAAACAATGTTTTTTGACCAACAGCTACATAAACACATATTACATTTTGTCCTTGTTGATTGAGAATCGTATCTGTGGCTACTGCTGTTTTACCTGTTTGTCTGTCCCCAATAATTAATTCTCGCTGGCCGCGCCCTGTAGGGATCATCGAATCAATAGCAATAAGTCCTGTTTGAAGAGGCTCATATACAGAACGTCTCGAAATAATACCGGGAGCGGGGGATTCGATTAACCGAGATTCTGAAGATGAAATTTCTCCCCGACCGTCAATAGGTTTAGCCAGAGCATTTATAACACGACCCAAATAACCCTCACTTACAGGTATCTGAGCAATTCTTCCTGTTGCTTTTACCGAACTTCCCTCTTGTATCATCAAACCATCGCCTATTAATACAACACCAACGTTTTTGGATAGTTTAGATCATTCAAAACACTTAACACTGCAAGAAATGGTCATTTTGGAGTAAAATATAGCGTATGCCTGAAGGTCGACACTACTTTTCACTCCTTAACATTACTTAGGCTGACAAAAGAGTAAAAGAATTCACTTAATAAAGCATTGACTTACCTGCTATTGGTGTATGTCACCACGGACGCTGAAACAGTCGGTCAACTTAGCGTTAGTTATGACTATTGCTAATATTAACTAAGTATGACATATCTCGCAAGCCCATATGTTACAGTAGGCTAGAAAGTTGCTAATATTTTAAAGATTCTCCTCTGCATCGTACTTATAAGCTCCTCAAACCTCAAACTCTCACCTCGTCTCCCTCTGCGACACCCTCGCCTTCTACCATCGGTTTCGATGTGATGCCCCACTTTCGGCACCTGCACAACAACTGCCACTCTCAGAAAGCCCCACCCACGACCTTCTCCTAATTCGCTAACTCTCACTCTCTCCCTAACGCTCACATATGCATCAACCTCTACCTCCGCAAGCTCTATTGTTGCCACAATTGTCTCCATCACCACACCCTCACCTCTAACGCTACCTCCAAAGTAACACATCTCCCTCATCGCCCTTTCCTACCCTGTGACACCACATATTTCCCCAACATTCAATTTTTCCGCAAACACTATCCTCTACAACCATCATTAGTTTTGTAGCGGCGCTACCCTCTAGCTCTGCCATTAGCTCCATGGCGCCGCGCGACCAATCCCATGCCTTGTCCCCAATTCTCAGCCCCTTTAAAGTCGTAACTTCCCAAAATGCCATCTTTTTCATTGCTTACTTGAATTTTGAAACTTGGTAGTGTGTTTTAAGATACTTGGTTTTTGCAAATCTACTAGTATGCTTTTAACATACTCACATATAAATGTGCTAGTGTATTTTTTGACATATCCGAATTAAAAACCCGATTGTGCGTTTATATCACTCACTTCCTCATATGCAGTCCCTCGCCTTCTTCTTCAACAAAAAAAAAACACCATTACATATAAGCTTCCTACTCTTTCACTACCCAATAACCAACACTATCTTTCTAACATGTTTGGTATGTTGTATAGTATTAGGGCTGATAGTATAAGGCTTGATTGTATTAGGCTGATAGGATAAGACCTGATAAAATTTTAATACTATACAGTGTTTGGTCATACATTATATAATTTGGTTGTGACAGTAGTGGTGATATTGGAGGGTGATGATGGTGACGGTTGTCGTGGATGGTAGTGACGGCGACAGTGGTGGTAGTAGTGACGGTAGCGGCGATGGTGGCAATTGTAGAGAGTGGTGGTGGCGGCGATTGTGGTGGTGGTCGTGGAGAGTAGTGGCGACGACGATGGTGGTGGAGAGTGGTGGTGGTGGCAGTTGCGACGGTGGAGGGCGGTTGGAGGTGGCGGTAGTGGTGATAGTAGTGGCGATAACGATGACGGCATCAACGATGCTGGCAATGGAAGTGGAGGATGGTTGTGGCGGTAGTGGTGGCGATAGTGGCGGTGGAGGGTGGTGGTGGTGGCGGTTAATTAAATATATTCAAGTTGTTTATACATCACACTCTTATCATGTCTTATCCATCATCAATAGGGTGAATAAAATAATCCATCATTTTGATGTATAAGAGGGGATTGATGTATAAGCTTATACAATACAATGTGAACACCAAACAATGGATAAGTCTATAATGTATTGTATAAACTTATACTATCATGCCTAATACGGCGTACCAAACGTGCCCTAAATTTATCAACCTTCAAACCACACCGCTATTTATTAGGAAAGAACCATTATTTTTTTCTTCATATTACACTCATATTTCCTCTCTCAAAGCCCATAAACTAAAACCAAGAGTACCACAGTTCTGCTAGTTCAATATTATCCATGCTTTCCATTTCCACCATGAAGGTCTTCTCCGATATTATCTTCTTTCCTTTTATCGCCAAATAAGACTTAGATTACACAACACGATCAACACAACTCACAACCTCCATATCACCTCAAACCCCTTCTTTAATCCCTCAACACCAACACTTTGTGACCAGTACGAACACCTGACGTCCCTACCAAAACCCTAACCAGGCCCAGGCCCAATTGGTAATGATGTTTTTTGGTCAGGAAAAAAAGGAGGAGAGAGTACATTGGAGGAAAAGAAAGATAAAACAAACTACTGAATTTAAAATCTCAATGCTAAATTTTAAATTATGATTTGTTAAAAATAAATTATTGATTTTCAAAAAACCTAATATCTCTAAAAGAACACTACATAATTTTTGAAAACTCGATATCTTTAAAACATATAATAGGGTTTTTATGTCTAATATGTTACAAAAACACACTATTTACCGGGTTTTCAAAAAATCGACAATATGTTGTCCACATGGACTTTTCACAACAATTTTAGTCATTTAAGTTCTCTTTAATCATTTTTTGCCTCTCCCTTTTCCGCTTCTCCTTCAAGCTTCCACCCAACCTCCACCACTATCACCGAGCTACCACACAAAAGTTAAATGGGTATAGTCTATTACGGAAAAATTTACTATGCACAAGTAAAAACTTGTGTATAGTTACACCAAGTCATTTTGACCCACTATAACAGGTTTTTAAAAAAAAATCAAAATAGATATTTTCATAATTAAAAATTTATCTTTCATTAATTAAAAAAAACATTTATCCTTAATCTTAATTTGTTCCTCTTCTCTCTCCCCCTTCATCTCTTCTCTCTCCACCTAACACCAGAAGCTTCCTTTCAATTCTCAGGGTTAATTAGCCATGACTACCAGAATCTCATTCAAGGCCTTCACCATCGTCCTCTTTTCAACAGATCAAAAACCCCATCGAGCCAATCTCACCATCACTGGCTCATCCAATATGAAGAGTGCATCTCCAGCCGTTGATTCCATTCCACTGTGGAAATAAAACCAGAAAGCAACAAAACCATAAACAACAACTTCACCACCTCCAGCCGTTGATTCCCTCCAACAACGAGTTCATTGACCCCATGAAATGGCAAATGTGCACAACATTGACAATGGCTCTACAAATCGACGCGGAAGCTGGAGGGTTGTCATGGATGAAAATCAGAGATAAAGGTTGGATCTTTACAGATCCAGATCCATGGTTGTGAGGAGCGAAAATCAGATTCGTCGGTTTTGGGTTTATAGATTTTTGGAAGAAAAAAATCTGGTGGTGGTGAGAAGGAAGAAGACCTCTTGTTCAAGTTCTGTTTTTTCTCTTCTGGTAGTTTAGTCGAGGGCGGTGGTGGCTATGGGCGGCGACGGATTTCTGTTGTTGATGGGAGAAGAGGAAGGTCGCCGTGGTTCGTGGATTGTACTGGAAGAGTTTCTTTTTTTCCTTTGGAATTTGTAATTTTCTTTTAACTATTAGATAATTAACCTAATCTTTCCTTAACTAATTTACTAATATATATGTTTTTTGTTTTTTTTTAAACCGGAAAAACCTGCTGGTGCATGTCAAAAGGGCAATGTGTAACCTTACACAAGCTTTCATTTGTGTATGCTAAATTCCTCAATCTATTACTTATCTCTTATATAGTTATGTCTTTATTTGCCTATCAGCTATAAATGGGTGTACACAAATAACGTAAGACGAATGAAATTGTAAAAGCAGTTGCTATGACAAGAAATGAATTGAAGACAATCAAATCATACCAAAAACTGTTCTCAGGGCTTTATTATAAAGCAGCACACTTGTGCTCCTGCACTTAGTACTTCTCTTTCTCTATAACCTTGAGATCTCAGCACCTAGTCCTTATCTTTCCCTATAGCCAAAACAATATCTGTAACTAGCTCCCATCACTCATCACAAAGTCCTCCATGAAACAGAGCAATGAAGAGATCCATGACATGTTTATTCAGAACAATCCCAACTTCAACACCACCTTTCCCATCCTCACTCTCTGCCAATCCAATTGTCAAACCTCTATCTACTGATGTTATCTCCACTTTACAAGGCTTTCCCCACCCAAAATCAATCCCATAAACACCAAATCGATTCGACCCTGCCACTCCAATCATCTCAACCCGTTCACTAGCCAAAGCCGCAAATTTAGAAAACCCAACTTTAGCCACTTCAAAAACACCCTCTTCACCTATCTTTTTTACCTTATCATGAATGCTCTTAGCAACTAAGAAAAGCCCTTCTTCCTTGATAAAATCCATTGGTTCTGTGTCCACTATCTGGCCCCACACACAGTTCCCAATATAATTATCAGGGATTTGAGGCTCTAACCTTGCCCTGCAATCCACAGTGAATCCAAAAGCAAATTTCTGTCTTTCCTTTTCAACCCCATGAATTGCTTTGGCCATGCAAACAAGCACATAGGAACAAGTGAGAACAAAGGATGATAATGTTTGTGGCTTCGAAACCGAATCCATTGATTCTTCTTCTCTGTTGAAATCTTCTTCCCACATGTATAGCACCCTTTTCTTTATCTTCTCCAAATCTCCACGTGTGAGCAGGAACCTTCCTCTAACTGAATCCTCAACTTTTGGTGGAAAAGGTAGAATCTTTAAGGTTTTCTCGTTGCTTTTCTCATCTGGGAACATCTTGGTTAAAACCTCTGTCCAGTTTTTTGCGATTGTGATGCCAAGTTCTGCTGGCTCTTTGTCTTTGATGATTTTCCTGTCAAAGAAGGGTTCTAACTCTGGAAGCAAAGGGCGAGATTCAGATTCTGATTCAGATTCAGATTCTTCACTGGTTTGACATAGATAAGCCCAAGCCTTGAGGAACAACGTTGAAGACTTTCCATCAAGAACAGCATGGTGTGTGCTGATTCCAATGGAAAAACCTCTGTTTGGGAACAGAGTGATTTGCAGGGACATAACAGAAGCAGAGGAATCGGTTGATTCCAAGTGGGGTATGAAAGAACGAGACTCTGCAGCTTCATGGAGTGAGTTGTACTCTAAGATATGGTTGAAATCAGTGTTGGACTCTGCAATTATCAATGAAACACCATCATCACCAGGGGTGAATTTGACTAGTGGTTTCTCTGATTCTGAAGGCCAAACAACGTTTCCTGCTAGAGCAGGGAAGTGTTGAAGGGTTAGGGAGAGTGAATTTTTCAGCTTTGGAACCACTTTGTGGAAGAAAAAAGATGGGTCTGATTCTGGATTTTGGAGATTGTAGAAGAAGATGCGCTCTACAGGGTGGAACCTAAGCCAAAGCAAGTCGAAAAAAATGAGAGGGAGACATGCCTCGGTTGCAGATGATGGAGGAGCAACTTTGCAGTGCTCGTGGATTCTGATGCTGTTGTTGTTGTTGTTGTTGTTCATAGAAGCCATGGAAAATAGAGGAAGTTTTGCTAATTTGTGGATGAACTCTAGAGCATTGGTGTGTCTGTGTGGTCGGTCTTTATCATGGATACTTCTGGTCGGCCTTTATAATGTCTGATGTGACATATCAAATAGTATATCACGTCAATTTTAATGGCGTGTCTAAAGAATTGGGAGTAATGATTCATTTTCATTACTTTTTTCCTTCAATCTTATTTTCACTTTTTTACTTTTTTGTATTTAGTATTTACTGTTATGTCACCATCTTACTTTTAGTCTCTCATTTTTTTCTTAATTCATGAAGGTGAGATAAATTTAAATATTTTTTAAACAAAATAAAGAAATATATTTCTATGTAAACATTATTAAAAATTAGATTAATTAAGTAAAAACAAAATTTATTAATAAAAGTCATTAAGTTGCATTCAATGCGTAAAAAAATAAAGACTCATTTTTATTAAATAATGAAATTGAAAAAAAGGTCCGACGACATCATTCATTATATTAATTACTAATTGTGAAACATTTCAATTCCACATATTTCAAAATTAAATTTATTAATATGTAAAACTAATTATTAATCACATATTGTACAAATATTTTAAATAATAATAATAGTTAAAATTGACTACCTTACATAAATAATAATATTAATTAGTTATTAATAATTTTTATATTTGAAACTAATTGGGAAATATTTTAAATGAACTTTATCATTTTTCATATTATTAAATAAATAAATCAATAAATTGTGAAAATTACTTTAAAGATAATTAGTAACTATATTTTTTTCTTATTTGAGTAACATTAAGTATTTACAAAAACAAAACTCTATGACAATTTATTGAAATGACTTGACGCTAATTTTATTTTAATTTTTTGTAATTAAATAATTAATATTTATTTATTTACTTAAAGCTATAATAATTTTTCTGCAACTTTAAAAAATATTGTCAATAAATCAGTGTGTTCCCGTACAACGCACGAGTATGATATCTAGTACTATTGTAAATTAATACTCTTTTAGTTCATTATATATTCCTACTCACTTTATCTTTTTTCTATTTTATTATGAGTAATTAAATAATTTTAACTTAGTAATAACAACTAGTAATTGATAAATAATAAAATTAGTGTATTTTTAAAATTTATATTTTATATTTATTAATTAATATTATTATAATTTATATTAATTTTAGGGTTAGGGTAACAAATTTCACTATTATATTTTGTCTACTTATCATGTCTGATCCATCAAACGAACCCTACAAGTTTTGATTCATACATCACTTTTTTTTATTGGCTTAATTGCACTTTTCGTCCCGGGTCTATATACCCCTTAAGCAATATTAATCTCCTTTGTTTCAAACGAGTTATTTTGGTACACCAAAGATCTGAACGTGACAATTGAGTCTTTTTATTAGTTCTCCCTCTAAATTGGCATGTGTGTTGTTCATTAATAACCTGTGACTGACACTACTGCCACTAGAATTCTACATAATTAAAAAAAAATTAGAAAAGAGAAAAATTAATTTGAGAAATAACTAACCTAGGAAACAAGCTTCTTCCGCAACAAATGTCGAAGAAAAATAGCTAAAGTTGAAAGGAAAAAACAAGATACGTATAATTAAAAGACCAGGTAGATACAAATAAGAAACGAACAGATGGAACAAAAGAAGGGAAACTGAGAGGGAAAAAACCCCCAAACAGCAACAGCAATATCCCACTCAATAATCCAAAAGCAAAGCAATTGAGCAGCACCCACAAAGCCTAAACGAGAAGATGTGGCTGCCACAGATAGATCTCTATTAGAAATTGGGAGGCATATACTTAATCACAAAAACCAGCTCAAGAGTTGAGGTTTGCATTATCCTTATAAAGGCTATATATGCTCTATCTCTAGCCAATGTGTGACTTCTAACACACCCCTCATGTCCAGTATTTAACAAACTGGAACGTGGGATCAACAACAACGGGTGGCCCAAATATGGGAGAATATGGGAGGTCTCCACAAAAACAACAAATGGATATAGGATAGACTATGATACCATATTAGAAATTGGAAGACCTATACTCAACCACAAAAGCTAGCTCAAGAGTTGAGGTTTGCACTACTCTTATAAAGACTATCTATGCTCTATCTCTAGCCAATGTGAGACTTCTAACAATCCCCAAGGACTTGTAAGAGGAAGAGGGGAGAAGGTAACTAAGGCGCATGAAAAAATTCAGAGAAACTCAAAAAAACCATATCCAAACCCAAGCCGAGAGAAAGGAAGAATGGATCGAGAGGGACAGAGCAAGGAGGTTGCTTTTGAGCATGGAGGGTTTAAGTTACACTTCCGTTTTGGGGTATGAATCGAGGGGGTTTTCCATTTTTCTGTTCTTCGATTTTATGGGTTTGTGGTGAAGCTCAATGGCCATGATGGTGAAACAAGATGGTAGCTTTAGTGAGAAAAGTGGTGACTTTCTTGTGGAGGAGAAGATGGATGGGGTGAAGAAGAAGAAAGTTACGGCTGGGAAAAGTTGGGGCTATGGTGTTAAGGAGGTGGGGTAAATTGAAGAAGAAGATAGGGGTTTCTGGTTTCTAAATTTCATGGGTGTGAGGCTATGAATTTTGTTTTTATGGTGGTCAGGATTTTGGATTTTAGGGCTATGGGGGGGGGGATTCGTGTTTTCTGGGTTTATGATTTTGAGGATTTTGTTTTTCTTATCTTAATTTAACGATGTGGCCTTCATGTGTCAAAAGCCTATGATAGGGTCGAATGGCCATTTCTTTGTAGTGTGTTGGTTCAGATGGGATTTCCCACTAGTTGGGTTAACCTTATTATGAGTTGTGTGACTTCTGTCCGCTTTCAGGTGATGCTGAATGGCAACCCCCAAATGCCTTTTGATCCGGGAAGGGGGTTGCGACAAGGTGACCCACTATCAGCATGTTTGTTTATTTTATGTGGAGAGGTTTTTTCAGCTCTGATTCAGAGGGAACTAGCTCAATCTAGGGTTGTCCAAAATAATTTGGACCGACCGAATTTGTCCAACCCGAATGCATTTTTTGATCCACGGGCGGATTTGGGCGGAATTCGGTTTTTTCGGATTAAAAAAATCGATTTGGGATGGGTAATTTTGGACGGTTGCGGATTGATAATATTAATTTCGTCAAAACCGACCCGACCGTAACATACAAGTATATTAAAAAATTTGCACACTTCTCTAGCCTTTTAGTCTTGTCCCTCTGGCTTCTCCACCTTTTCACGCAAGCCTGACACACTACACACTTTACTAATCAACTTTTTTATTTTTTATAGTGTTAAACATTGAGAGAGCTACAGCTAAGACACCTCTGGCAAGTGAAAGTGAGACCATTGATAATTGTACTCTTCTCTTTCTTCCAAATTTCATCTTGGAAATGACATTACTAAATCTACTTCACAATTTTCTCTATTCCTAAACACCTTCACACATGTAACTGATCGAGACCTTCTCTCGTTCTTCTTCCGTTGAATATTTCATTCTCTTTCTCTTAATTTTCATGCAAGATCTCCCTAAAAAAATGGCGGTGTAATGGAGCTCATCCCTCGTAACACAGTGGATTTCAGCTCTGCATGAGCTGGTCTTGCAGCAATGGAGCTTGAGTCGTAGCTTCAAGGTGACTTTGACAGTGTGTGTGTGTGTGGAGGGTAGACCACTTTGAAGCACGAAAATGGTGTGTGGTTCTTCTCCTTTGTTCCCTCTCTGTCTTGACAAAGCACTGGTGTCCCTAATCTGCTTCCCCTTCAGTCAGCACAAACTCATCTTTCTCAATCTTTATTTTTCCTTTACAAAACTTCTAGATCTGAAAGTTTTCTCTAACCGTGCGAACCGACCCGCGAAAACCATAGCCCGATGAAACCGTAACCCGCCGAAACCGACATCTTCATCGGACGACGGCGGACCTTGGTTATGTGGTAGTTTCAACCGTTCAAAACCGAAATTCCGGCCCGAACCCGTCTGTACCCGACCAGTGGACAGCCCTAGCTCGATCCACCCTTTCTGGCATTAAGATTGCCTGTAATGCTCCTGTTGTTTCTCATCTTCTTTTTGCATATGATATTGTTATCTTTGCTAAGTCAACCCTAGAGGAGGCAGCTCGTGTTAAACAAATACTTGCTTCCTATGAGAGGGTTTCTGGCCAGATCATTAACTTTGACAAGTCGATGCTTTCTTGTAGTTGAAATGTGCCTAGTCCCCGCTTTGATGAGCTCAAAAGGATTTTGAATGTAAAGGCGATGGAAAGCTATGATAAATATTTGGGGTTACCAACCATCATTGGTAAGTCTAAAACTCAAATATTTAACTTTGTCAAAGAGAGGGTTTGGAAAAAATTGAAAGGGTGGAAAGAGAGATCTCTTTCCCATTTGGGGAGGGAGGTAATGGTTAAAGACGTGGCTCAAGCTATTCCTTCCTACATTATGTATTGTTTCATGTTGCTTGATGCTTTATGTGCAGATATTGAGCAGATGATTAGCAGGTTCTATTGGAGTGGTGATGTTTCCCTGCGAAGTATCCATTGGCTCAAATGGGATACCTTGTGCAGATCCAAATATGATGGAAGGGGTTGGTTTTAGGGACTTTAAGGCTTTCAATACAGCCCTAGTTGGTAAGAATTGGTGGAGGCTACGGCGTAATCCTGAGTCCCTTTTGGGGTGCTTGTTTAAAGCTGTTTATTGTCTTAACACTTCTATTGGTGCAGCAAAGAAAGGCAGTTGTCCAAGCTATGCATGGACGAGTATATATCGCACGTGATGGGTGTTTGAGGAGGGGGCTAGGTGGAAGGTTGGTAATGGTCAAAGCATTGACATATGGCGAGATAAGTGGATTCCAGGGGATGTGCCACTGATTTACAGGGAGGAGCTAGCTCAGAGTGCTAATCTGCAGCAGATTTCTCATTTGTTTCTCCCTTCAATGCGAGCTTGGAATCGGGACCTTGTGGAGTTGGTTTTTTGGCCACCTACAGCCAAAGCTATTCTTCAAATCCCTTTGCCAAGGCTAGCTTCTGATGATGAGTTGTATTGGTCGTTTACTACTGATGGGTTGTATGTTACTAAATCTGGGTATGGTTTTATAAGACAACGCAAGGTTGTTAGTGCTGCTTCTTCTTCAGGTGTGCCTCAGGTTCATGTGAAGTTCTGGAAGTCTCTTTGGAAGGTGCCCGCTCTTCCTCGTTGCATTGAGGTAGCTTGGCGCGCGGTCAAAGGGATTTTACTCGTACGGAAGCTTCTTCATGTGCGGGGTGTTGATGTTGAAGAGGTGTGTCCACTTTGCCATGATGAAGAGGAGTCTATCCACCACATTCTGGTCTCATGCCCAGTGGTGAGTCATTGGTGGTTCGCTCTCATGGGTTCCTTACGTGTTGAGGCGTATGGCTCGGTGCAAGGTATTTTGCAATATTGTTTTGATATTAATGATGCAGATATGGCAGCAAGGTGTGTGAATTTTGTGTGGGCTATATGAGAAGCTCGCAACAGGTTGGTTTTTCAGGGCATTACACCTTTGTTGGACGACCTGGCTTCCCGGTTGCAGATGATTCATGCGCCCCCAAGCATTTTCATTGCTCCTACGGGTCGTGACTTTGCAGCAGTGTGGAGAAGGCCTCAACCGAACATGATCAAGCTCAATTTTGATGGCTCTTGGAAGACTGACCGTGCGGCGGGCTTCGGTTGTGTAGCGCGGAACCACCACGGTGAGGTTATGGCGACAACAACGGTCTCTCTGGTGGATGCTTCATCTCCATTGATGGCTGAAGTTCTTGCTTTTAGATGGCGTCTCTCTCTTGCAGTAGATCTTTTCTTCCATGATATTGAGGTGGAAATAGAGTGTCTCCAACTCTTTGAAGCTTGGAACAAGTCTTTGTAGGGAGCTTCTTATTTTGTTTCTATTCTTAAAGATTGTAAGGATTTGATTTTATCTTTTTCTAGTTTTCATTTTTCTTTTGTTCGTCGATATGGTAACTCTGTAGCTGATTACTTGGCTAAGAACTCCTCAAGGTATCCCAACTGCGTTTGGATTGAGGAGGTTCCCCCGGATTGTTTCGGTTTGGTTGCGTCTGATGTAACTAACTGCCTCTATGGCTTCTTGATTTTAATATATGTTCTACGTTCAAAAAAAGGATGTCCACATAAGCTAACATCGTTAGTAATTTGATGGCAAACTAACGGAAGGACCCAATTCTCACGTTTATATCTTTGGTGTAGCAAAATTACTTTTTAAATAAAGGAGACCAAAATTGCACAAGAGGTATAGATCAAGGACGAAAAATACAACTAATCCTTTTTTATTCTTATTTACACATATTAGAGTTCTCTCATGTGAAAACTCTTTCATGTTGACATTTTGTAGGCTTAAAAGCATTTCATGTCTCTGATGTATCAAGTTTGTGCAAATGTCACCCCTACTCTTTTTTCGTCTATGTTTGCACCCTCCCATGTTTCTCAAAAGTGCAACGAATGCCCCTGTTTGTGCAAATGTCACCCCTACTCTTTTTTCGTCTATGTTTGCACCCTCCCATGTTTCTCAAAAGTGCAACGAATGCCCCTCTGTCGTTAAAAAATGGATGACATGACCGTTAAATTTCACGTAAGCATCCTACGTAGCGTGACACGTCATTAAACAAAATTCTGAACTTGAAAAAATTAGGGAGAGGATTCGAACCTGAGACCTTAAACTAGCAAAAGATCCACTTTACCAGTTGAGCTACATGAACAATTGGTTAAATCATGACCAAAGTCTTATTTATATCATATGTATTCATCATCACCATTAAAAATATCATCTTCATCATCACCATTAAAAATACCCACACAGAGACCTTATGAGCAAACCAATTGCAATGATTTACTATGTTCCATTTGCAATTGCAATTGCAATTGCATCGCAGCATATTAAACCCCTATTTTCGACTCAAAGCACTACAAAATTTGATAACAATCTATCACTACATACAGCAAATAGAATGAAGGAAAACAACTAAACCCCCAATTTGAAGCCAACTATAAAATTGTCAACCAAAGATGTGTATTTCATACCCACTTATTAAACTAATAATTGCACAAGTTTTTCATCAGAATCCACCACCTCCAATTCAGCTTACCCAGGAAAAACAACAAGTGAAGCAAAGGAAAATCCTTTGGCTCTACCAAAAGAGAATTGAATGGTACTCTATTTCAATTTCAACTCACCTTAAATTCCCTGTATAACCTGCAAGGCCTCATCTTTGACCTTACCCCCACGCTCGTTTAGCTTGAAGAACTCTCACGGCAGAGCCCAACGGTGGAACCAAGGCACCTCCCTAGGTCTCCTTCTCGGCGGCGACCCAATTAAGCGCCATGGTGTCTGCAACAATGGGCAAGTCGGCCTTGACGACTGCCATGTGGGTGGGTGCACCGCATATGCATTGAGATCTTCCTTGGAGTTCAATATGGGTTTTAAGTAGTTGGAGATGAAGATGATGACGAAAATGATGAATACATATGATATAAATAAAACTTTGGTCATGATTTAATCAATTGTTCATGTAGCTAAACTGGTGGATGTTTTGCTAGTTCAAGGTCTTAGGTTCGACTTTGTTAAACAACTTTTATATACACCCTCCGTTCTAAAACTATTGTAGTTTTAACTTTTTTGTTTTGTTCAAAAATCATTGTTGTTTAGATATGTAAAGCATTTTATCTCATTCTCTTTAATTCATGCTCTCTTTTAATATTATATCTATCAAGTATCACCTCTTATTTTCACCAATCACAATTCTCACCAATTAATTTATCAATGATGCTCATTCTCTCTTTCATATAACTCATACTCCATCTGCCCTTTTTATAAGGAACATTTTGGAAAAAAAAAATTGGTCATTTTTATAAGAAACATTCTTATTAGATTATGTCAAATAGTCATTTTCAATGCAAAGATACCTATTCCCCATGCAAAAAATTGGAGGAAAATTGCAAGCACTCAATAGGTATTGTCAACATTTGTGGTAATTAACATGATTATTCTTGTAAAAAAAGACATCATTGGAATTGAGCCTAGTGGTTTATTTTATAAAAACTATTAGTTTCCTTGGTTTGTGTGATTTTATCAAAGAGTTTCTTATAAAAATGATCGGAGGGAGTATTAAATAAGAGTGTTTCAGTCAAATTATAATATCAATTAATAAACTCTTGTCCCCGAATGATAGCTCAAGTGGTAAGAGTTAAGGACATACGGGTTGGGTGGGATGAAGGTGAAGGGTCCTGGGTTTGAACTCGGAGGAGGGATTAATTTACTAACATTTCTAACAACTAACATTGGCCTATCAAAAACAAAATTAATTAATGAACTCTTAAACTTTTTGCATAACCTTATAAGGGTTCGTTTGGTGGTCAGGATAGGATAAGAGCAGGATATGATAAATGATTGGATAAGGACAAGATATGATATGAACATGATAGACTTTTATCATATACTGCGTTTGAGGTGGACATAATATTGATAGGATATGATAGAAATAATGAAAAATGTATCAATTTTTCCTTTGAAATAAAAAATTCATAATATTCATAAACCGATAATTTCTATCATAACTCCCCGCTCAGGATAACTTTTACACATGATAGACAAGATATGATAAGTGACGGGATAATGTTACCTTATTCTACTGGCGCAACAAACAATATATTACAGCAGAATATGATTGCTGATATCTTATCCTGTTTGTTTATTTTGTCCACCAAACGTGTCCTAAACTATAATAGTTTTGGAACGAAAGTAGTATTTCGATAAACACTGTTGATTTTTCATTTCTCAAATGTCTTTAGTCCAGAAAGACAGAGCGAGGATTTTTCTGTTAAATTGTCGTGGCTTGCTTATCAGCTTATAAATCCATTTAACCATGTGATGTTCTGAACTGCACGACAAAATTACTGTTTCTTAAATGAAAATTTGTGTCCTTTTTATAATTATTTACTAGTTTATATCTATAATTTTTTTGTTGGATGGATTCATGTGAATTTTTAAATGGAAAGGAATACAACTGATACAAGTCGGTTAGTTGCAGGCTTTAATTTCGATGCATGATACCGAAATAATTAAATGAATATGGATGATCTCACATAAGAATATCAGACTCAGTTATTAAATGGTGATGATTAACGTGTTGCTGTTGTTGTCTTGCTCCTTTGAATTATGTAAAGCGGCAAATCATTCTATTGGACTCAAAAGGCATCGTGATTATTGGGTACTACAATACAAGCAAAGGTTGACACAGCTTTTGCTTTGTTTTACTCTTACATGCATAGAGTAAGACATGCCAATTTATAGTCATCTTAATTGGAAATAAAATATGTCCCATTTGTTTTAGGTAAAAATGTTGACAGTTGACTAGTGTCCTGATAGTTATTGGAAATTAACTGTTACTATTGGAGAGTAGGAGTAGTTGTTTTTATGAATATTGATGGAGATAATGAATGTTTGGTGGAGTGATTACAGGCATATTAGTTGTGAATTTCTAGTAGTTTCAGTAATCATTTTATCAAAGATAAAATTATGTCTATGAGAAGCTACAAAATTAAATTGTACTACTTCGATAGAGAATCAAAGTAGAATATTATTGATAGAGAAGAGTTGAGATTGGTTAATATGAATATGAGAAAAAATTTATTAAATGAGGATATAGTTAGAAAAATTAGCAAAAAGTTGCCTTTGTAAAAAATAAATATTTTGAAATATTTAAAGAGTGCCTAAAATAACAATCTTTTCGGAACAAAAAGAATATTATTTAACATGTTGTCCTATACAAACTCACCAGACCACCTATTTTCGTACTCCTCTATTACAAAACTATTGTAGTTTTACCTTTTTTATTTTGAACCAAAATCATTTTTGTTTTACATATCCAAAACACTTTATCTCATTATCTTTCATTCATGTCCTCATTTAAAATTATATCTCCTAAGTACCACCTCTTATTTCCACCAATCACAATTCTCACAAATTAGTTGACCAATGATTTTCATTCTTTCATATAACTCATATTAAATAATGGTGTTTCAGTCAAATTATAAAATCAATTAATAAACTTTTAAACTTTAATTTCTTAAACTACAATAATTTTGAAACACGGGGAGTAATATTTATTATTTTGATAATTTTTCTCAATTTTCTTTTAATTTAATATACGTGATATGATAGGTTATTGTTGGTTAACAGTAAAAATTGCAATAACTATACCCAAGTTTTATTTTTTCTAAATCACTCGTGTGATTCACTTTCATCTTACTAATATAATTATGGTGAACACTGTGGTACCAATTTTTTTTTTTGGTGTGGTATCTCGTATAGTACTTTAAGTTATAATTTTGTTATTTTCTTAAAAAAAATGGACGATTTATTGTTGCAATTTTTAAGAATTTAAGTTCAATGACTCAATGAACTAATAACATATTGTATTTAAGTTTGTTTATACTGTTTAATGCACGATTTGAAAAACTAGGGTTTTAAGTTTAATTTTCAACTTTGAGAGATCATCTAAGATCTTTTCTTGTGAGGATCTTCTTTCTCCATGCCTCACCTATGTTGAACCTTGCAAAACTTCATCCATCATTTTCTTTTAAGTTCAAATTGTATTATTTTTCTATTAATTTATATCATTCTGGGTACCACGCCTTAATCTGGCTTAAAGTACCACAGGCCTATAATTATTTATTAAAAAATGAAAATATTTTAAATGTGAATAATATGAATTTTTTATAGGTAAATATTAGTTGTTAGTAATGTTAATAAATTAATCTCTCATCAGGATTCAAACTTTGGATATCGGTGGATGAGTATCTCCACACCCTTGGAGGAAAATTCAGCTCTTAAATTCCTCCAACATGGTCACAGCTTTGAACTCAAATGCAAAGGAAGGGTGGCTATCATTTTGGGCTGCAGAAGTATGGACAATTTGGCTAAATTGGAATGATATAATCTTCAATGCCAGACCTTTAAATGTCGAGAAGATGGTTGATCAGATGAGGTTCAGATCATGGAAATGGCTTCGCTATAAAAGAAAGGATTTCACGTATTCTGCTTATGAATGGAGACAAATCCTTCCTTGTGCTTGGGGATGGGTGTGTCTTGGCATCAGTAATTCCTAATAAGCAGAAGGGGTCGTTTTAAGCATTGTATCGATTTGGGTTGGTTAGAACTAGCTGGGCCTGTAATTGTCTACGACCCTGGCTGTTTGCCCCTTGTATTGCTTCTTGCATTGGGGCGTGTTACCTCAGTAGGCTTGCCAGTCTAGTTTTCTGGCAATGTTTCTTCTTTGCAATCCTTCTTTTTCTTTTCCGTTTTACTTGTACATGGATTTTTAGCACCGAAGATGCTATTCTTTATATATATGTTTTAATTTGGCATTCGAAAGAAAAAGTTTCAAATTTTGGACCTTCACCCTTCATTCTCTCCAATTATTTTGTCACATAACTCTTATTACATGAGCTAATCATAGAGAACACGTGAATAATATGAGTGATCCATCTAGAATAAGATCAAATTATTCACATGAGTAATTTACACTAGCCTATTATTCAATCAATAAATACTCATGTCACTTGAAATAAATGTTTTCTACTAAATTAGATAGTAGATATAGCCTATAATATTCTACATTTCTTTGAGTGTGTTTGTTTCTATTACCATGTCTAGAATACCACCAACCGTGGGCATTATAGACGACTTATAGTTGCAAATTCAACAAACAAGTAGATCGAAGGCAGGAGGCGAAGAATCATGTCTTCCCTAAGTAACTCTTCCACAGGCAATGGTAAATTAAATCTATAGTAATGTCAAGTTCATTTGTTTCAAGGAGATAATTATGATTTCTAGACATTATTCACCTCTTTGAAAATCTCTGTCTTGAAGTTGGTCAAAATGAGGTACGAAGAAACTAACAACTACAACAATCGTACAACGACCAACGTGAAGAAATGAGGAGGGAAAAAAATCACGAATATTGAAGTTTTTTAGATTATTCAGTGACAAGTCTCTCTATCCATATATATTTATTCCAAATACTATGATAGCCGGGGCTGAGAGACGGGTGACCCACTGGGGCCATAGTCACCCCAATTTATACTTTTATAGTAATACTATCTAAATTTTGTTACGGCTTGATCCCCTTTTTTTGTTATGTGACTATTGACATCTCACCCCACTGGCCCACTCCCTGCTATTTTCAGTTTATATTTTCATTTTTTCTAATCCAAAACTCACATACACTCAACTCTCTAGTCTAATCATTTCTCTTTCGAGACCACTCATAAAAAAGAAAAATAATACTCATCAATTGAAAGTTGAAACATAAATTAATAAATTAAGTTAGTTAACTATTAACTATGCAGTTTTAATAATAAATTTAAATAAACACTTCCAGATGATTCTTTTTTTTTTTTGACAGAACTTCCAGATGATTCTTAATTAATACACTCATTATAACTTGTATTTATGATTTTATTTTATTTTGACAGATAGTACACTACAAAAAAAAAGGCATTTTGCGGCGGTTTAAACCGCCGCAAAATGTATAATGAGGCGTTTCCATGAGCGCCGCAGTTTCGAGCGTCGGGGGCCATTATGCGGCGCTTATATCCAAGCGTTGGAATAACCGCCGCAGAATATAGCGGCGGTTAAAAGCGCCGCAGAGTCTGTATTTCATTCCGCCTCTATTTTGCGGCGGTTAGGAACCGCCGCAAAGTTATACAGTGATTTTTAAAATATTTTCTATTTAATTACATTGAATTGCGGAAAATAGTTTTTCAATTTTTTATAATCAGTAACAAAGAAATCAATCAATAGCCACTTTGGCAATAGGCAGGTGTGTTCTTCAATTTGTGCAAGAGAGGCAAAACAAAAATATACGAGTAAGCAATTGTTTTACACGGAGAATCAAGTATGTTCATGCATATGCATGCAGAGATGCAAAGATTGAAAGAAAAGCTATCTATATCCGAAAAAGAGCAAAGGCAGAATCAGAATTGAAGGTAACTTATTTGTTTTCTGTGTAAACATAGAAATCTATTTTTTAGCAATGACTAATGTTATATGGTGTTTTTCTCAGGATAAATTGAAGTTGAGGCTAAGAACACTGGAAGAGGCTTAAAGCATTTCTCAAGCTGCCCAATTTATGAATGACATAATTCATTTTTAGGTGATCATTCCCTGGGTGATAATTCCCAAAAACTTCAACATAGGAAGCCTCTTCAGAACAATCAATTTTTAGGAATAGAAACAACAAGGGAAAAGAGGTGAGTATAAGCTAGAATGGGGGATTGACTTATCACTAATTTTTATGTTATAAGCACAATCTAAACGAGAAATTAAAGAGAACCAAATGATTAAGGATGTACAATCCAATCTATATTTAGATCTGAAATTAAAACCCCATATGGATACATGTCAATAAGTCAAAATATATCTACCTATCTATCTGTATAATGGTTGAGACTGGTTTGCAATGGTGTGAGAGAATAACACTCAAGCAAGTTACACTGTAGACAATTTTTGAAAAAAAAAATACTTTTGTAGATCTAACTGTTGACTTATAACAACTACCTTTATTATTTGTGTGAAATATTGTAAATCACACAAGACTTACTTGCAGAAGACTACTGGCCATCATTGGCTTGAACACATTGAGCTCAAAATGACTACAGACCATTGTCAAAGCATCACACTGAGTAGGATTAACCTTCCCCTGAAACAGAGTAAGGTTGTGGCTGAGTTAAATCTCAGATGCGAGACAAGTAAAATAATAAATTAAAGCAAGTATCTTATTAATATAGCTCTTTTGTTCTAAAAAAAACAATGAAACTGGTTATAACAAATATATATTCACTTAGCATGAGGGTCTTACAGGCATAATACTGATTCTAGGTTCGTTTTCAGGTAGAATGAGTTCACCAAGACCACAACGGGGACCACTATAAAAGAACATCATTAAGAAAAGCCATGAAATAATATTTGTCTATTAAAAAAGAGAAAATTTAAGTCACTGCAAAATCACTGAAATAATATTAAGTAATTAACATAGTATTTTGTAATTAAAAATATACCATGCCAGTTGATGGAGGCTTGAGTTCTCCTGCAGCATATTTTCACATAACAACACTGCTCCTGTTAACATTTGGAAATATTCATTCAGATATACAAAGTTTCAAAGCACAATAGGATATTTCAACAAATTAGATTATGATAAATAGAAGAGTCAAAACAATGGAGTTGGTTATTTTATCAAGATAAAAGGAAGAGAGACTATAACCACACTAGGTAAGTTGCTCTATACATGCTATCGAGATAAAGATATGAAATTACAAGCCTTAGTGCTAGTTATGTTATATCCCAGTTAAGATAAATCATAGTAAACATTACTTCAATCGCTTTCCTTTTCAGTTTCCACTGCATTGAAAGATGATGATTTGGCTTAATCCAGAATCCACATATATCATTGAAAAATGAGGAATACTGAACACCTCTCACTGGTAGCAGCAATCGGAGAAGCTTACTACTCTCAAAGCTATTCCAATCTTCTGCCTCTGACTTTTAAAAGCAATTATCCAACATCAAGCCAAAACATGCTACCAATCATGTAAAACAATAAATTAAAGCAAGTAACAATGAAACTGGTTATCATATAAGATCAGGCTTAAAAATAGATCTACCAGGAAAGTATCAAAGCTACATAGATTTCTGACCAAATAACTTGACCAAGTCCACTGCCACAGCACCTCATTTACTGTTAATAGATCATAAACGAGACAACAATGAAATAGAGGATTAGGGACATACATGTACTCACTTGAAATTATTATAAAAATGTATTTATCAGTATCAGATCAACTAAACAAGGAAAAACTATATTGAAAACCTGATTGGAGTATAGTCACCCCCTCGACGACCCTTCTTGCTTAATCTTCTTTCTCTTGCAGAAACCACACTTTGAATAGAAATCTAAATGAGAAAAAAGTTAACATTATGCCAGCTGAATTTTGCCATCTACCAAAATCCTATGATGTTCCCAACAAGAAAGATAATGGAAACTAAAATTAAGTTGCCACAAAGTTAAATTTTCACTTCTCATTCTTTCTTGGCGTTTCTCAGGGAGCATGAATTATTAACTTTTAACACTACTCCAACATGTCCAAAGTAGCAGGTACTGTTATTAGTTTGTGGAATTACAACACATTGTAATTTATTATTAGTGATAGTTAGATATACTTACCCCAACCTCAGGATCCGCAATACCCATGTCTTTGCAGAAGATTCTAGCAAACTCTTCAGGATCACTCTCAAAGTTGTTCAAGTCCAAGCTAGAATACAATGATATTAGACACAGACATGCTGAAATTGCAGACATTTGGTTTAAATGAACATAAGCATTTACACAACAATTAGAATGTATGCTATGCCATTTACATAAGCATTTCCTAACTGTGTTCCTTTCATTCAGCCAACACCATTTCATGGAGAAGAAAGCCATGCCTTGTTGCAGATTAACATGGTAATTCACTATAAACACACACACACACAAATAAAAACTAGATTGTGCCTTTGGAAAAATTCTAGATATGAAAGCTGTATAACAAAAACACAATCGATCAAAAACTAAGAAGCTAGATGATCACATAGTGACTACATAACCTAAGAAGCTAGATGTACAAGTCTAGGAGCTGATTTTTTAACTCACAGCACCATAAACTGTTGATCGATTCATGATTTTGGCCCCAATCGACCAAAAACAAAATCATCATTCTCTTTAACACACATAAGAACATATGCAATTGGCACTAATTTTCACACACCGATACAGAGATTAAATCTCATTGAACCAAAGTTGAATCGGGGAAAACCAAAGATGTACAAGGTTGACTCATTAATCGAAATAATGTAAATTAAAACCAAAAATAGTGAACGGAACCTGAACGAGATCAATGTTTGTTGTCCATGACTGAGCGGGGGAAGACGCACCTTCGTTCTTCGATCCAAATCTCGTGGAGAAGAAAAGGCAAATCGCGAGATGAGAAGGAGGTTTCAATCCATGGCTGGCTGAGTGAGAATGAGATTAGGGTTCGCGAAATAGAAGATGGGTTTCAGAGGAAAATATGAATGAAACTGGAACGAAGCAATTGAAACCCGAACGAAGCAAATGAGTTAGGGTTCACGTGACCCCTTCTAATTTTAATAAATTTTAATCAATCTGCGGCGGCTTCCCCAACCGCCGCTAAATGAACCGCTGCTAAAATCTTAAAATCCGCCCCTAATTAAATATAGACCGCCTCTAGTTGTATTTAAACTGCGGCACTTGGCTTAACCGCCTCAATTTTACTTTTTGCGGCGGTTTTTGAAGAACCGCCGCAGAATGTCCGCCGCTAACTGTTATTTTTCTTGTAGTGGTATTTTTCTTTTTGGAAGGGACAAATTGTGTTTATGATATTGATAAATATATTTTCTTAGATATATTTTAATCTTCAATAATAACATGTTTAGTTTTACATCAACAACATGAAAAAAGTGGTATTGTGATATTTTATCATGTCTGAACATATATATATATATATGTATGTATATGCTTGTCAAGCTTTTAAAATTTGAGTTGAGATTGAAATGTGATTTTGGTATAAATAACTCTACTTATAATTTGGCTTTAAATATATAAGTACTTACTTTAATTGGAGACCACGTTTAACCGAATCTGTTTTAGTTAGAAAAACCTTAACCATTGAAAACTACATTCGACAAAACACTTACCCAAACAAGGCACGTATATGAAGCCGAGCCAATCTTTTATTGTGCAAGTTGTGATCAAAATTTAAACAACATGTAGACATAGAGCATCCGTGCCTAATTAAATAACCCCTAATGGCGTATCAGCCAAAAGCTATGAAGCATACTTCATTTTGGCCACTCTTGAGTCCTTTTCATTAACTCATTTCTTCTTCTGCTGAAACTACTCCTGCATTGGTTGATTACTTGATGGTAGAGTAATTACTAAATTCATATTCCCTTTCTTTTCTTACTTTGCACAAATTTATATTTTGCAGATATGGTTAGTGTCTTACCTCAATTTTCTTAAAAATCATGTATCTCGTCTCGTTCTAATCCGGCACTTCCATCTTGATAATTTATGAATGGGAGATAGATAAAAAAATAATATGAGAAGTGATGTGATATAAAATGCAAAAAAAGATAAAAATAAGATGAAAGAGAAAATAAAATGTGTATGCATCAAAACTAGTTCCGGTACCTATACTATACCCGTATTGGTGCAACATAGGTAATGACCTCATACCAGCCTTGTAAGAATCATCGACCACTTACCACCTCAAAGATCTAGTGATGAATATATAACTAATAGTCCATACATGCAAGTAAGCACATTTCTCTCAGATCAAGCATTTCCTCTGTTTCATTCACATGGCTTCTCCAAGCAACTCCATCAAAATCCATGAGAACTGCCTCATAGCTCCTCCTCCTTCTTCAACCCACTTCTCTCTCCCTCTCACCTTCTTCGACATGTTCTGGCTCAGGTTCCACCCTGTTGAGCGCATCTTCTTCTACTCTCTTCCTCTCCCTCATTCACAGCCATCCTTTTTCTTTGACCAAGTGGTTCCAAAGCTCAAAACCTCACTCTCTTTCACCCTCCAACACTTTCTCCCATTAGCAGGGAGCATAGTTTGGCCTTCTGAATCAGATATACCCATCATTCAATTCAACCCTGGTGATGGAGTTTCCTTGGTCCTAGCAGAGTGTGATGATGATGAAGATGATGATGTTGCAGAATTCAATCAGATGTTAAAGCACAATTCACCTCGTGAAGCAACAGAGTCTCGCAAATTCGTACCCGACTTGGAATCTTCAGATTCTCGTGCCTCTGTTTTCTCCCTGCAGATTACTCTGTTTCGAAACAGGGGATTCTGCATAGGCATCAGCACCCACCATGCTGTTCTTGATGGAAAATCTTCAACCATGTTCATTAAGGCCTGGGCTTTAACATGTAAAACCCGTGAAGATACACCATCTTTGGCGCCTGAATTGGAACCTTTCTTCGACAGGGAAGTCATCAAAGATCCAAGTGGGCTTGGTAGCGTGTTCGTGAATAGCTGGAAAGAAATCTCATCCAAACTTGACCCTTCTGGTAACAGCAACGAGCGAAGCTTGAAGATCATGTCAAACTCAAACCCATCTCAAGAAATCGCTGAGGGCAAAGCTCGAGCCACGTTTGAGCTCACACGTGAAGACATAGAGAAGATAAAGAAAAGGGTGTTATCCATGTGGCACAAGGTGGAAGAAGGAGCACAGGAAAAAACACAACCAATAATCGATTCCTCAAAGCCAAATACTTTGTCAACATTTGTTGTTACCTGTGCTTATGTTTCTGTCTGCATTGCTAAAGCCATTCAAGAATCTGAAAGGGACAAAGATAAAGTACATAAATTTCTTTTTGGGTTCACCATGGATTGTAGGACACAGTTAAAGCCTCCAATCCCTGAGAACTATTTTGGAAATTGTGTGTCTTCTCATATAGTGGACAACACTGACTCTGAGGACTTCACAAAGGAAGATGGGGTTGTAATTGTTGCTAAGAGCATTCATAAGAAGATTAAAATGTTGCATCATAGGGGACCACTTGATGGAGTAGAGACATTGATGGTTAGGTTCATGTCTTTTGTAAGTGAGGGAGTTGTATCAATTGGAGTTGCAGGATCGAATCGATTTGGAGTTTATGGAACTGATTTTGGTTGGGGGAGGCCTAAGAAGGTGGAGATAACTTCAATTGATAGAAACTTAACGATTGGCATGGCAGAGAGCAAGGATGGGAAGGGTGGTGTTGAAGTTGGGTTGGTTCTTGATAAGCATGTGATGGGTCTGTTTGGTACTTTTTTCCTAGCAGGGCTATGCTCTGACTGAGGGTAACATAGCAACCCTCAAAGCAGAGCTTGTGCAGTTGAAGGCAAAATAAGATGAGGGATCTTATGCTTTTATGGCTCTTGGAAACCATTCTCCTTTTCCTATTTATGAACTTGAGGATGAGGAGGACGATCATTAGGAATAGGGGTAAAATAAATAAATTACCAACGGTAATTATGTGCTCTATTATGTCAACAATATATTGAATATATGAGTTGTCGGTAATTTATTCATGCCTAAAATTATCTGTAAATTACTAGTGGCTTTAGTCGTGGATAAAGTACTAACAAATTTTCGAAGGCTTTATGACCTTCGGTTTTTTGTCGCTAACAATCCATTACCAAAGGCTTTTAGAGCTTACAAACAGTTTATGACTGTCAGTAATGGTGAGTTTTATTGTAGTATATGTTTTATGAGTTATGACTTTATGTGTCTTTATATCGAATAAAAAAAATTCTTAACTAAAAGCTATGCGAAACTTTCGAGCCAATTTAGATTTAACCTTATATGTTTACGACTTAAAAATACTTAAACCCTATTTCATATTTAAAACATATTTATAAAATATATGAAAAATTATGGTATGATAATCCTTAAAGACATCTCGCTCCTACTAAGAACTCACACAAAGCCAAGGCATCAAGGCGGTCAATTCTAATCTAATCTAGCTATTTCTAAATAATTTCCAATCTCAGGAAGACAGATCGAACTATTACATATAGAACACATAGATTGGTGTAGGTTCTAAGCCAAGCCTCACTATAAAAAACTTGCCATAGTGACGGTAGCAAACCGTTGGTAAAGGATAAAAAATTGTAGGTTTAGTCCAATAAACTTATATCGACGGTTTTCTATCCATTACTATAATGTATAGTGACGGCAATACATCTGTAAGAATATTACTTTAAGATTTACCTATGAATTCTCATCCGTCGGTATATGTAAAAAAATCACTACAATAAAAGGTGGGATTTAGCCGCAGTTGCAGTAAGGGAGAAATTGTAAGAAAAAGACATGGCAGACCCAGCCACCAGAAACTGTTTTATAAGTTCAAGATGAAACCAGGAAGGATTAGAAGCCATTAAACCTAGAACCCTAATTTGGCATCATCATTCTAATCATTCTAACCATTATATATCCATAATGACAAAAATGATATAGAATAGGATTAGAATGTTTTCCTTAAGTTATGAATCAAGGAATAATCTAAGCATATATATTAACTGAAATGTTTACGACCGGCAAGTTACAAAATAATCACTTACTAATACTCTTGTTAAATCATGAGAAAGTAGCAGGGTCCAAGCTAACTTAAGAAAAAATTAAACAAATATGAAATTCAAAAAAATCTTAACTAAACATTGAGCTATATTATCAAGAACATTGAATCTTAATTAAAAAAATTTTTTTTTGGTCGAATCTTAATTAAAAATCTTAACTAAATATTGGAATGACACAAAGCCCAATTTAAACTTGGATTTACACAGTGCCAAAAACAAAATAAATATGGACGGGCACGGGCCCGTGTTGAACAATAAATTTGAAGGGTCACGGACCTTACTAAAAAATAAAGTTGGACGGCGTGAAGCCCAGCTGAAAAATGCCAAAATAGCAAATGATGCATTTAATTCTCAGCTTATATAATTTTTTAATTTTATCCAATGAAGCATTGGCAATGAACTGAGACAGTTGGGATGGGACTTAATTCTTGGATTATATTTTGTTAGAAGTCCCACATTGGCTAGAGATAGAGCCAAGATAAGTTTTATAAAGGTAGTGCAAACCTCAACTCTTGAGCTAGCTTTTGTGGTTGAGTATAGGCTTTGCTTCTCCTCTGTTGCCACGCATTCTTCATTTTCTTCTTTTCTTTAACATTCTGTTTGTTTCTAGGCATTTTAAGAGGAAGGAAGTAGGTAGAGGGTAAAATGACAGGAACAAACTGTTCATCAATGTTTGGATTGGGAAGGAAAATGAAAGGGGAAGGAAAACAGTGCGTGAATAGTTCAATTTCAGTTTGCCACCCACGTTAGCCGAGAAAACTAATAAAGGAATAATGTTTCTTCCACCCCTCTCTTAGAGGTGGAAAGAGGTGGAATGAAGAGAGAGATAGGAAGAAAAGAAAAGTAAGAGAGAGAAAATATGAGATGTGATAAATGATAAGAGGAGAGAGATAGAAATAAAAATGAGTGGAAATAAAGTGTTTTGAAAATGAGGTATGTATATATCATTGTTGCTAATAAAGGGACCAATTAATTTTCAAAGACATGTATACCCTTTACTTGAGAGTAATTCGATGGTGCCAGTCTGTACACTTCTCAATTTATTGTTTTTATGTATTGGTTTCATAATTAACTTATTTACATAACTTCTACCTTTGTTCCAAAACTATTGTAGTTTAAGGTTAAACGTAAAGTTTAAGAGTTCTTTAATTGATGTTATAATTTGACTGAAACACCCTTATTTAATATGAGATATATAAAAGAGAGAATGAAAATCATTGGTCAACTAATTTGTGATAATTGTGGTTGGTGAAAATAAGATGTGGTACTTGAGAGGTACAATATTAAATGAGAGCATGAATGGAAGAGAATGAGATAAAATTCTTAGGATATGTAAAACAACAATGATTTTAAAACAAAACAAAAAAAACTAAAACAAAAATAGTTTTGAAACAGAGGGAATAATAATTATGATAATATGCAGTTGTAAGTTGAGAGTGAAAAAATTACACACATTTTGTATGCACTTGTAAGTGAAAAAATAAAATAAAATAAAATATTTTATTAATTTCTTTTACAAATATCATTTAACATGCAAGTGGATTAGTGGAATATAAATTATTTTTAGAGTATTACATTAAAAGGGTAAAGTAGTAATTATCTTTTACTTTTCCTTTCATTCTCGGGTGAGCCTAATGTGCACCACTAAAAAAGAGGTGTAAAATTATACCTATGAATTTTACCGGTTGCAGCAGGTTGCTAAATCTTTTAATGTTTTCAATATATAATAAAAGAAAATGAGAGAATATACACTTGTACAACTTTACCCTACAGATGTGAGATTGGAGGTTTGGTACAAATTTACTAAATGCAGCAGGTCATCGGAACACACGATTAAGAGGGTCAAGGCCACCACGGCGAGGGTCATCGTCACTGCCACTACCCCACCCTGACGAATAAGAATTAGGCCACGAGCAACCCATGAAGGTTGAATAAGAGGCCTTTCACGAAGTGGCAGGATCTGCCTCAACGGTGACTATCACCACCACCACCTCAACGGCGAAGGCTACCACCACACGCCACCCGCACCGACAGATCTGGACCAAGCTATGAGCAAGCCCGCGAAGAGGGTGAAAGATATAACCATTACAGCGAGAATTGTATTCGACGCATTGAAATTGTGCTCTTTTTTGTTACGAGAATGAAAAATTGAAAAAAAAAATCCATTTTTGTCGCTGTGAACTGAACATGTGAGGGAGGGGGAGAAAATGATTATTGACCAAGGGAAGAGGGTGTTATTCATGTGAATCAGGTTTCGATGTTTATGAGTCTAGATAGGGAGGAGTTACTGTGAATCTCGTTACAATATTGTTTATGAGCCCAAATATGGAGAGAGGGTTTGTTGCCTCTGATGAATCTTGTTTCGTTGGCATCCTTGATAATGGTGGAATTGGGTGATGGTGTCTATCCAATTGGAGAAGCATTCAGAGAGTCCTTCACTTTGTCGCTGTTTATTTCGGGCGAGTCACCATTGCCCCAATCCTAAAGCCTAACAAAGGCTTTTATGTCAATTTAAACATATTAACCAAGAAAATATATTTTATTTTTATTTATATAAAAAAATTAAAACATGTGGATACCTATTGCATCGGGTGAAATCCATGGCTGTAATTTTACATCACTTTTTAAATGGTGCACATTAGGTGCCACCTTCATTCTCACTTCTTTTTCTTTTCATCCAAACAACTTAAAAATTATCTCATTTTTGTCTTATAATATTTCCTCCTGTATTCTTTCCTCTTATATTTCTTCCTCATATTTTTATCTCTACATCCAAACAGAGCATAAATGCTTCCAAGTTGTGCTTGGTTTTTTTTTTTTTAAGTTCCTGCTTGGTGGTTGCAAGTGGTTTTGAAAGTATTTGATGAGATGCCAATTTTCAACGGAAAAAATAATCTTCAACTTCACTTGATGTTTAATTTTCAAAAGGAAATCTTTCAAAGCTAGTAGACAGCGTGCAAGAAAAAAATGGAGCCCATGCAGCTAAAAGGTTTTTTTAATAAAAAGAATTAAAATTAGAATATAAAAACAACTTTTTTAAGAAAAAAGATAAAATTAAGTGTTCACAAATTTTAAGTAATTGTTTCCAAATAATAGTTCAAGTGGTAAGAGGTGAAGAATGTATGAGTTAGTGTGGAACAATCCACGAATCCTTACCAAAAAATATTTTAATAGTAGTTAATAGATTGGTTTTGATCCATTGAATCATTGATATCTAAGTCTATTCCATTCATCCAAAACGTTTTAACGCTCCTAACCTGAATCCACAAAAAATGTCAACGTAGCTTTCAATCAATGTTGTCTACTTACATCCCCAGATATAACTGTCGTGATTACGAGTTATGATATACACACACTTTTTCACACTTTTTCATCTTCATTTTTTATTTATTCCTTTTTTCTCTATCAATCAAATTGTTGGAGTTGATTGTCAAGTCTCACGTTACCAAGTTTCTAAAATAAAGAAGGATGTTAAAAATTAGCTATTGGAAAGTCCTACATCGCTTAGTGTGGTGAAGCAAGGGGGAGACTAAAGCTATATATTGGACCTAGATTCTTTGTTTTTAGATGTACCCGACATTAGCACTTTAAGCTTATATCTGACTTAGTTTAAATATTTGCTTTGTGAGAGTGTGATTGTACTGGGGCATTGGGGTGAGAGTGAGAGAAGTCTATGTAATGTAACAATTGTCACATAGTGATAATTCTCTGGTTGTCGGTCTAGACAACATTCGTGGTTAATTCTTCGGTTTTGGAGTTTCCACGTAATTTTATTGTGTTGTGATTGTGTCTTTATTTTTCTTCAGCTGTGTTACTTCCCAACAGTGGTATCAAGAACTTCGGTTCGATGAGATATCACAATTCTTAGTATGCTCTGTGGTTGCAGTATTATCTAATCTTCCACACTAGAAAAGAAGTGTGATATTGTGAATGTGCTGAAGAAGATGTTTGCAGCTGCTATGTCTTATTCAAACGCTATGAAGTTTGACATAGAGAAGTTTGATGGAAGAATCAACCTTGACTTGTGGAAAGTACAAGTCAAGGATGTGCTGATACAATCAGGATTACACAAGGCGCTGAAAGAAAACACTTCCAACATGGAGGCCGACAAGTGGGAGGAACTAGATTTGAGGGCTGCAAGTGCAATTCGTCTGTGTTTGCAAAAGAATGTTCTTGCAAATGTGCAGAATTTGTCATCAGCCAAGGAGCTCTGGGAGAAGCTTGAAGGGTTATATCAGGCAAATGACATCTCAAATCGGTTGTTACTGAAAGAGCAATTCCACAATCTACGCATGGATGAAGGTACGAAAATCTCTGATCATCTCAGTACTTTGAATAATATTATCTCCGAGCTGGAATCTATTAAAGTTGAGATTGATGATGAAGATACAACGTTAAGGCTCATTTTGTCCATTCCATTTTCCTATGTTCATTTGAAACTTGTTTTGATGTTAGGGAAGGAAAGTTTGAGTTTTGAAAAAGTTGCAACTAAAATTATTTCTGAAGAAAGGAGAATGAAAAATGATGAAAGCACTTCATCAAGCTCAATATTGCTAACTGGAGGTGGGGCTAATGGGAAGAAGATCCATGCAAAGAATGTGGCGTGCTGGAAGTGTGGAAAGTCTGGGCATGTGAAGAGAAATTGTCCAGGTGGAGCAGTATCTGAAAAAGACTCTGAGGTAAGTGCTAGCATTGTCTCCCATGTTCTGGGAGATGATGGTGATCTCATCTAGAAGATAAAGTTTGTCCTTATAGTATTTCCGCTATACCATGGAAAATGACAAGTTATTGCTAGCGGATTCAGAAACAACACACAGTCGTTGGTTGACATTGATGCAAGGTGTGTGGTGAGAGGTGTCGATGGCTGAAGAACTTCTTGGAAGCCAAGATGGGTGTTGCACTACAAAATTTCAGCAAGGTTTTGGCATGTGGAAATTCTTGGAATGGTTTAGTTCCAAGTGAAGAAATTTTTTGGAATGGTTTATTTCCAAGTGAAGTGTACTCTTTATGGTGGAGTATGATTGTCGATATAGACAATGTAAGCGGAAGATGTGTAACTCTTACAATCAAGGTGGAGATTGTTTGGGTTGATTGTCAGTCCCACATTGCCAAGTTTCTAAAATAAAGAAGGAAGTTAAAAATTAGCTATTGGAGAAGTCTCACATCGCTTAATGTGGTGAAACAAGGGGGAGACCAAGGCTGTAACACCCCGATTTCCAGGTGTCACTTTAGTAACCAAAAAATAAACTTTACGGGGAAAACAGGTAAAAAAATTTTTTCGTTTGAAACCCTTTTAAATAAAGCGATAAAGAAATAAAGACACAACCCAACAACTAAACTAACCGATATACAAATATATACACATGTACAGCCTCAGCTGCACTCCCATGTCACGCGCACTCGCAGTGACTCCAAAGTAGTGTGCCCGTAGGCAAATATATACAGACCCAGAAGTTCGAGTGAGAAAGTTGTAATTACAATCCACCAGGAGAAAGTCGGCCTCAAAATGGCCTAAGCAAAACCCCTACAGTCCGACTAACTCACTGTGATCCCTCAATAAGAGAACCACACGAAAAGCCATGCGTCGGGAACCTACC
Source organism: Lotus japonicus (assembly GCF_012489685.1). Lineage (NCBI taxonomy): Eukaryota > Viridiplantae > Streptophyta > Magnoliopsida > Fabales > Fabaceae > Lotus > Lotus japonicus. The sequence continues at coordinate 103,558,880 of NC_080041.1, read as the reverse complement.
CTGTCCCAAAAACAAAATGAATCAAAGCTCTACACAAAACATGACGCCTGCCTAAACATACCCTCCCAGTACCGAGTCCACAGCGAACTGAAGTTGGCAAGTTGAAGCTCAGCTCCATGCGTCGTAGAACTCCTTTCGTCAGACGTCCACGCTCGTCAGTCTGGTCCTCCATGACCTTTCCCCGGTACGTCGCTCGATGACCCACAAGATAGATCACCCAAGCGGTGGGGCATGTTAGTCAACCAGCTCAAACCTGATCCCCCCCGAGGGAGAGACCATCGAAACCCAATCCACCGTCGACGTCTGGCAGCAGGCCGACCGCCCAAACACAAACATGAAACCAAAGCCAATGCGCTAGGGTCAACTCACGGAAATAAGTAGATATACACTCAACATGTGATATGGGGTATAGATATATATATGTTGTTATATAAACATATAGATAATCCTAGCATGTTATGGCTCTAACAATGCTTCAATAAATCAAACAGCACACAATCCCAGTCAGAATGAATGTATGCGTGAAATGCAATCAATATGATCCGGATTGTGACGCGTTCCCGTTCGCCACAAGTGAAGCATTCCCGTTCTTCACTATGGATGAACCATTCCCGTTATTCATCCTTGGTGAACCATTCCCGTTATTCACCGTATGATGAACCATTCCCGTTATTCATCATTAATGCATTGGTGAACCATTCCCGTTATTCACCATGAGATGCACAGGTGAACCATTCCCGTTATTCACCCGATTGATACAATATGGTTAGCCAAACATCGAATCATCCTCACAACACAAGTGTTTAGCCCAAAACCCAATATCAAAAACCCAAGAGTTAGTGTCGGTCAATACAACACAACTCGGAGTTAGTGTCGGTCAATACAACACAACTCCAATAACAAAACCCAAAATCAAAGCCAGAGTCAGTGTCGGTCAATACAACACGACTCGGAGTTAGTGTCGGTCAATACAACACAACTCCAACACCCAAAACCCAGAGTTAGTGTCGGTCAATACAACACAATTCGAACAACAAAACCCAACAATAAGAGTACTAAAGTACTCGGTGACTTTCAATCATCACCATAGCTCACCTTAGTGGATTTCCCCAATTCCCAGTAACTTTAAGACTTGACGACTTTTCCCCGTCTTTCGCAATCATTTTCCCCCTTTAGTTCTCTTATGATTATTCGTTAACAAAAATTGTTTCGAATTGAATTAGTCAAGTTATGAGTTTATTTCTCAAAGTCTAAGTTTCCCAAAGTCTCTATTTTTCGAAAGTCTAGTCATTCTAAGTTTCCAAAGACCAACCACCCAAAAGAGATTTCCCGGGGAAAGTCTAAGAATATGAACAAATGGCTAAGTCTCAAACTCAAGTTTGAACTTGCCTAGGGTTGCACATCCAACCCGAAATATCAAAGATCACCAGATCAATGAATCCCCACTCCGAAGTCGCGTCAAAGCGCACAATTCAACAACATCTCAACATCATTAGGTATGTAAAACATCATAATCTCAGTTCATCAACATAATCAACATCAAAGTAAAGCATAAGTCGAATTCATCGACGCCTATCATGCAATCATAACTAATATGTAAGTTGCCCTAACCTCGAGCTGTTCCAGCCTCGCAATCAAAGGTTCCTTCACTCAAATGCTCTGAAGATCCCAAAGTTCCTTCAACTGAACCTCGGAGAAAAACAAAGCAGAATCCAAACAAAATCGATTAGTTCGATCGCAATACCACTCAAAAACGATAGACAAAGCATTAAAGCTTCAGAATATAACAATCGAGTACGAAAAGACAAGTTTTCGAAAACGAAACTCCCCCCCATCACTATAAGCTCCGGCTCTTTTTCTTCGATCAAATCTATTTACAAGGTATTTTTAGGGTAAAACTAAGGCAAAGAAACTGTCGGAACAATTTTCGGACGATCGGATCGAAATACGGCTGTTCATGGCGTTTTGGTCCAAAATAAAAGCTCAAAACCTCAAAGTTATCAGTTCGGAAAACAAATTTGACAGCAATGATCCTCACAACATCCGTAACAACTAATCCTAAAGGCACGAAGTCAGATTACAAATTTTCGACAGTAAAGTTTCGAAATGTGCGACAAAAAGGTTTTGAAACAGTTTTTCAGATCTTGGACAACTCGATCACAATCGGCGAATACTGACGGAGGTTTTAGGCTCTTGGACACGTAAGGAAGATAACCCAACAAAGAAATCAGGAAAAACGGACAGTTTTACAAAAAGCTCAAAACTGTGAGCACAGAAACGACTACAGAAACGCTGAAGAAACTGTAATCAGAGGTAAGAATCAAGCTAGTTACCTCGGTACCTTGAAGTAGGGACGAACTGCACGAAGATCGGTCGAGTTTCGGCGAAAAATTCTTCTCCCTCCCCTCTCCTTGAACTCGCGGCCTCTTTGGAGCAAATGAGGAGATATTTTGCTTTTTCGACTATTTATAGGCAGGTGAAATCGCGGGAAAATGAAAATTTCGCGATTTCGATTTTTGCAGCACGTTCACCAATGAATTCTAAGAGAGATTCTGGCGTCAGATTTCCAGAACTCAAAAAAAATCTCTAACATTTGGGAAAAACGATATCTAAAATCTCAAAAGCGGTGTAAGTTAATCTGTCCCGAAAAACTACTTTTTGCTGTGATGGTCAGACGACAAAACTTCCTTCTGAAGAAAGATTGGAAACGTCGAAACAAATCTGGCAATGCGGACGGAAACTTCGTTAGAAGTCCCGAATAGAAAAAGTCTTCATCCAGCGCTTGAATCTAGGGTTTCGAAGCAAAGAAATTAGCGTCGTCGGACTTCTGAAAAGTGAATACTATCGTGCGTACAGTCCAGGGTTCCGAAATGAAACGCTGGTCGAAGGAAAAATAAAGAGAATCTTTAAATTTTCCAAGGATTCGAAATCTCACTTAATACGTTGCTCTAAAAGCGAAATAGCCTATTCTGGACACGCTCGCCATAAGGCAGGTGTGCAGACAACTCGCACTAACTCCTACAGCGACTACGCAACATTCCTCAAGCAATTCTTGAACTTTCTTGTTCATCAATCTTCCTCAAACATCAAACTCCTGTCACGCTTACACTGATTCAACGCTTGAGTCGGAAATTAACTTGTTCTGTAAATCCAGGTCTTACAAAGGCTATATATTGGACTTAGGTTCTTTGTTTTTAGATGTACCAGTTAGTAGCACTTTAAGTTTATATCTGACTTAGTTTAAATATTTGCTTTGTGGGAGTGTGGTTGTACTTGAGCATTCGGGTGAGAGTGAGAGAAGTCTATGTGCTGTAACAATTTTCACATAGTGATAATTCTCTAGTTGTCGGTTTAGACAACGGTCGTAGTTTTTTCTCCGATTTTGAAGTTCCCACGTAATTTTCTTGTGTTATGATTGTGTCTTTATTTTTCTTCAGCTGTATTGTTTCGCAACACAAATCACCTATCACATCTTTATTTTCTCTTTTATTTCTTCTTATCTCTCTCTTTTTTCATATCTCCACAGCTCATTGAGGTGTGAAGATATAATTATTTTGTGTTGCCATTATTGAAGTGGCTATCTAATATGTGAACATAAAATGCAGCTCAATACACCTGGAAGCTTTTAAAATCCAAGGTCAAGACAAAAATACCATGCCCCACCAAAATCACACCCGTCCAACGATTACAATTCATCAGGGCTAACCTTAATAATTCAAAAATTAGAATACCACCTGATCCTAGCTAGCACTCCAACAATCTTGATGCCATATGAAAAAAATGGTGCTGCTAGCCTGCTATGTATAAAGTATTTTTTATTTTTATATATTTACCTAATATATATTTAAAATTTTAAAATTTATATCTCAAGGTTAATTAAAATTGTCATTTCATATGAACCACCACAACCTTCTTTTTATCATTTTCTCACTTATTTTATACCAATCATTTTCAAAATCTAATTTTTCTCATTATTTTTTCACTTACATACATTTTTTATATGAATTTAAACATGAATCTACATTAAGTTCAATAATAAATTAATAGTTTGATCAACTTAGAAATTTAGATCGGGCTTGATCATTTAGATTTGGTTTTACCAGTCTATCAAAGGTTTGGGTTTTCCAGTCCCGTCCAAAGGTTTTGTTCCGGTCTAAATCTCCGGTCAGGGCTAAGCAATTAGGCCATAAAAGTAGAAAATGACAAGATAGCAAATGAGTAAAAAAGTGTTGGATCCCCCACCGCATGGGCGGTGTCCTCTTTATATATTATGAAGTTTTGACCCGTTCGGGTCATGGGTCGCCTGACCCAATAGTACAAATTCGGTAAGCCCACATAATACAAAGGCTGTAAGCCCGCTAACAGTACACAAGCCCACAAGACACCTAAGCTTAAAAGTCATTTTAAGGTGCAGCGTGTCTTTTAAGTAAGCCCACAATACAATACTCGAAGCCCCTAAACATATAAAGTCAGTAACGCTAAACTTAAATAACTGTTACATGCAAAGATGTCACATAATAAACAGCATAAGCCTCGCCCTTGTAACAAGCAAATGAATCTTCGCCTTTTTCAATAAGCAAAAAGAAACTTCGCCTTTGTCGATTACTGAAATTACTCCACCTGCTCTCGTTTCTAAGATTCTGACTGAGATCTCTTCCCATCACTTCACTGTCATATTCCTGTCATAATCACAAATAAGATATGCAAATATTTTGAAATTTGAATCTACCTTCCCTAACACGTGATGGCACAAAACCTGACAATTCTCATAATTCATTTCCACTCAGCATTTAATACCCACTATCTGAATCCTTTCAAACGGCACTAGTAAAAAAGTAATTATTACATTCAAACCTGAAAAAACGCGACTGTTTACTTCCCCAAGACGTTTCACCAGAGAAGTTTTACTGGTTCAACAAAGGACACGTCTCCTCTCCTAAAGCCCAAAAATGTATATGAAACCACGCGACTACTCCTAGTTACGATTATAAAAGCACCACCTCTCTTCACTTCTCACTACTTTCAACCTCTCCAGTAATTTCCTCACAAAATCCTAACAGGTGCTTGCTGCTTACTCTCGGGAAACAAAAGGGCCTCTGAGAATTTTACAAGAACATTCTGCGTCTTCTTCAAAGCTCTACTCTTTTCCTCCTGGTAATTCCTCATCCCCTTCAACTATTTGTTTATCAGCTTTAATGTTCACATCCCCTCTTCTCCATTTCTTCTCTTGAACTCAAAATCAAATATCAAATCAAATTTCTTGCACACAAACTCTTTTACCCAAAATGCTGAGACCTATCTGCCTAATATATCCATAAACGGCTCTTTCACAAAACTTCTCCACCCTGATAACCCCTTTTCCTTTTAATTTCAGGTAGGTTCTCAAAAATGGTTGCAAAAAATTCCCGTAAGGCACCTAAGAATCGTAAGAACCCCACGGCTGCTGATTCCCTATGGGTTTCACGAAAAATCACAACTAGATTCAGTCATTTCCATACCATTCCTAAAGTAATGGATCTGCTAACCAAATACACTTTTAGGGCTGACGGAAATGATGCCTACTTAGACATAATCGCATGCGCCCCTGATGAACCTTGTTGTTTTGGAAAACCTGACTCTAGCGGAAGAAACTACACGTATTTCTTCCAAACCATATTTCTTGACCTCGAATATAAACTTCCCCTTTCAGACTTCACCTGTTCCAGCCTATCCCTAATGAATATCGCCCCAACTCAACTATCTGCAAATGGTTGGGCTTATCTTAGGGCCTTTGAATTGTTATGCATCTGCCTGAACATAGTTCCTACCTGTAAGAAATTTTTCTCCTTTTTTGAAACCTCTGGGATGAAAGTGAAGGGTGAGTACATTTCTCTATCTTCCGCTAGAGGAAGTGGGCTTTTCACTCTGTTTAGGAGCAACTACAAACACTGGAAAGCAAAATTTTTCAAACTGAGGGAATCTGAAAAAAGTAAAGACGTTTTCTACTATGATGACGGCACTCCTCGGTTCCCATATTACTGGACTGATAAGCCCGAACTTATTTACAAAATACCTGAATCTTCCTTAACAATTGATGAGAAACATGAAGTTGATTTCTTGTCAACAATTAACTTAAACCTGTATGACTTTTACGAGGCGTTTAGAAAGAGGGACTTAGCCAGCTTTGTTGGTAAGAATCTCCTTTTATATCTCTCCTACCCATCTCTTTCGCCCAAAGATTTATGACTTTCTGCTTCTTCATTTCATTGCAGCTAGAATGGCACGCCTCTCTGAAGATGACATTCTCCGCTTCCGTCGTGAACAGCAAGCATTGAAAAACAAGCCTTCTCCTGCCAAGACTTTGACTGAACCTGAAGGAAGCCACTCTGAAACTAACAAGAATCCCGCCCCGAAAAGAAGGAAAAGAAATCAAGATTCTGAGAAGCCCACGGAGAAGGCTAACATTCAGTCTTCAATGAAAAATTTTGTATCCAAAGGTGCCAACCAATATGGATCTTCCAGCGCCCCGCCCCCTTCGTGGAAGTATGAACTTAAAGAGTTTGAAGACATGACTGCAGAAGAAGTCACTTCTTTCTGGGATTCCCGTATCAACTTCAACACCCTGGTGGATACGAACCTTGTGTTCGAGGCTGACAGAGAGAAAATAAGAAAAATTGGGCTTCAAGAAGCCTGTCAAGCTGTTATGACCAAGAGCCTGGAAATTGCTGCAATTTCAAAAATGATAGAACTTGAATCCAGTAGCTTCGATGGGCTTTCTACGGCCAAGAAGCTTGAAGACAAGGAAAAAGAGAACGCCCAATTGAAATCGACCGTGAAACTGTTGGAAAAATCTAACAAAGTCAATGAGAAAAAAGCCGCAGACCTGGCTTTGGAACTTGAGAAATTGAAGAAGACCTTTGAAGAAAACAAAGCCTTGATGAAGGCGAAAGAAGAAGAGAATAAGAAGATGAAGGAAGAGGCAAGCCTTTTCGTCTCTGAGAATACAGATTTGAAGGAATCTGTCGCCAATCTTTCCACCGAAACCACCTCCTTGAAGGCCTCCATCCTCTCCCAACTTGAAGCTGGCTTTAACAAGGCCAAAGAGCAAATTCTGTTCCTCAACCCAAACCTGCCCATCAACACTGACGGTATTGATCCTTATGCAAGGATCATTGACGGAAAGTTGGTTCTGCCCAACTTCGAGGAAGAAGAAGAAGAAGATGAAGAAGAAGAAGAAGAAAATGAAGGAGACAGAAATGACGACAAAGGTGAAGAAGCCAATGACAAGGAGCGTGCAGGAGAAAACCACTGATCCTTCGCCCGAAAAATAGAGAATGATGTTTTGTTTCCTACTTGGTCTTATACCAAGTGGATGATGTAGTTTCTTGCTTTCCTGCTTTCAATTAAATGTAACGCTCCCCTCTAGTATTAATGCAACAAAGCTTAAGTTTAAAATCTAAGTGCCACCCCTAGTCTACGCTTCAAAATTACTTATCTTCCTCTAAAATCCCCCATTCCTTCTTAAAAGGTAATAACTCAGTAATCTAACTCAAAAGTTATTGTGTTCTCTAAACTTAAAGTACTGCTCTAATCAGTATAAGAATATGAAAATAATGTACTGCGAAAATACCTTTCTTCTGGATTCGTTTATCCACGAAGGCGTTGATCTTAACAAGTTGTCTACCTTATGAAGAAGGCTTGACAAGTTCTTACAAAACTCAAAGCCCTGGGCTTATCAAATTTTCTGTCTCAAGAAAAAATTGATTTTTCTTTAACAACTATTCTTTGAATTCATAAGGCCTTTGTATTTTGAAGTGAATCAAAAATAAAAAGATCAGAAGCGCAATTTGTTCTGATATAGAAATTTGCTCGCTTGGAGACTTTGTGCTTAAGTTGGACAAGCTTAATCCAAGTTAAGGCTACGCTTATGAATTCGTGGCCAAACGCTCTAGTTTCAAGAGACTTACTCTTTCTCAATTGTCTGGAATCGCCCAATTGATAGACCTAAGTTGAAAAGTAACTTAAATGCTAACAAAGCACTCAAGAAATTTTTAAAGGTTATGCCTCGTTAAAAACTCTCCCGCCTGGGGTAGAGAAAAGAGTGCATACCTGTTTTTTCATTAAAAATTAACATCATGCCTCGTTAAAAACTCTCCCTAATGGGTAGAGAAAAGAGTGCATGCTACCAAGTCTTAATAGACAAACCACATAGTCTTGACACTTAAGCAAATACAGAAACCACAAACAATGAACACGACGTAGTCTTTGAACAGAATAAAAACACACTGAAACGAAACAAACAGAACACAACTTCAACTGTAGTAATAGCGCAAGTGTTGTGCATTCCATGCCCTTGGAACCCTGCACCCAGATAACTCCTCCAAGTGGTAAGCCCCTTGCCCCAAATCTCGCAGAATTCTGTATGGACCTTCCCAGTTAGGTGTCAGCTTTGAATCGGTTGGACTTTTTGCCTTTCTGCGTAATACCAAGTCACCCACTTTCATGCTCCTAGGCACCACTCGTGTATTATAACGCCTTTCTGACCTTTGTTTGACTGCAGCCTCCCTTAAACGAACTTCTGCTTTTACCTCATCTGCCAAGTTCAAGTCCACTAGAACATTTTCCCGATTATGGTTTTCTTCATATGTAGCCACTCGAAAAGTCATGTCTTGTATTTCCACTGGAATCATTGCATCAACTCCGTAAGCAAGCTTGAAAGGTGTTTCTCCAGTAGTGGATTGGGATGTTGTGTTGTAAGCCCAAACCACTGTGATCAATTCATCAGCCCATAATCCTTTTGCTTCGCCCAATCTCTTCTTCACGCCATTCAAAATCACCTTGTTTGCTGCTTCAACCTGCCCATTAGATTGTGGGTGTTCCACTGAGGCGAACCTGTTTTCAATTCCCATCTCTGCACAAAAATCCCTGACCTTCTTGCTTGTAAACTGTGTTCCATTATCAGAAACAATGGTTGCTGGCACTCCAAACCTGCAGATTATCTTCCTCCAATAAAATTTTTTAACCTTCTCAGCTGTTATCTTCGCCATTGACTCTGCTTCAATCCACTTTGTGAAATAATCCACCGCCACCAAAACAAACTTGACTTGCGCCCCCGCTGGAGTGAATGGACCCAGAATATCTACGCCCCACATTGCAAATGGCCATGAAGAACTCATTGAACTTAAAACTTCAGGAGGTGCCCTGTGAAGATCAGCAAAAACTTGGCACTTTTCACATTTCTTAACATACTCCATGCAATCGCCCTTTAAAGTTGGCCAATAAAATCCTGCCCTCAACACCTTCGAAGCCAAAGATCTTCCTCCTACATGACTGGCACAGACCCCCTCATGCACCTCAAACATAATCCTTTCTGCATCCTCTTTGCTAACACACCTTAACAACGGTACTCCTACGCCCCTCCTGTAAAGTTGTCCGCCCATCATAGTATAACGACTCGCCTCTCGTATTTGGTCCTTTGAAAACAGAGCTAAATCTGACCCATCCGCTTCCAGGCACATTCGAATTCTATCCATCCAATCTAATGCTGCTCCGTCCGTAACCACCATAACATCATCCTCCTTCACACTTGGACCCTTCAAAGTCTCTTGACTTACAGACTTGTTGTTACCTGGTTTCTTCGTGCTTGCAAGTTTGGATAATATGTCAGCCCTTGTATTTTCCTCCCTCGGAACATGATTTACCTGAAACTTGTCCATCTGCTTCAACAATTCTTGAACCTTTACTAAATACTTAGCCAACTGAACATCCTTCGCCTGATAATCTCCCTTTATCTGATTCGCCACAAGCTGAGAATCAGTTTTTATTACAATACAACGTACATTCATCTCCAAAGCAAGCCTCACCCCAGCTATTATTGCTTCATATTCTGCCTGATTGTTGCTCGCCTTGAAGTCAAACTTAAGAGATTGCTCTATAATTACTCCACCTGGTCCCTCCAAAACTATACCAGCTCCACTTCCTTTCAGATTTGATGACCCATCAACAGACAAGAACCATTCCACTTCTTCTGGTACTTTTTCTTCCGGAGACATCTCATTCACAAAATCTATCAAGCCCTGCGCCTTTATTTGTCCCTTCTTCTCAAATACTATACCAAATTCTGACAATTCGACAGCCCAAGAAACCATACGCCCTGCTAAATCAGGCTTTTGAAGTACTTGGCGTAAGGGAAAGTCAGTTTTGATTTTGATTTGAAAACCTTGAAAATAAGGCCTCAACTTTCGGGCGGTGATAATCAAAGCTAGTGCAGCTTTTTCTATTTTTTGATACCTTGTCTCAGCCCCTTGTAAAGAATGGCTCACAAAATATATAATTCTCAACTCCTCTTTACATTCTTGCAATAAGACAGAACTCACAGCATTATCTGATATGGAAATGAAAATTGACAACGGAATACCTGGAATTGGTTTTGACAATATGGGAGGCTTAGCTAGATGCTCCTTTAGAGTTTGGAAAGCCCGCTCGCACTCATCTGTCCATTGAAAAGCTTTGTTCTTCCTCAAACACTGAAAGAATGGAGCCGCCTTACTCCCTGAGCATGGTAAAAATCGTGATAAGGCCGCAATCCTTCCTGTTAACTTCTGTACTTCTTTCACCGATGTTGGGCTCTGCATTTCTAGAATTGCTTTGCATTTATCCGGATTAACTTCAATTCCCCTCCGAGTAATCATAAAGCCTAAAAATTTTCCACTCTGAATTCCAAAAGAGCATTTTTCCGGATTCAAACGCATGTTATGCTTCCTGATTTCTCCAAAAGCCTCAGCCAAATCCGTACAATGACCGCCCATTTCCTCTGACTTGACCACCATATCATCCACATAAATTTCCATGTTACGCCCCACTTGCTTTTCAAAGACTCTGTCCATCAATCGCTGATAAGTTGCTCCTGCATTCTTAAGCCCAAACGGCATGGTTTGATAACAATAATTCGCTTGGTTCGTCATAAATACTGTTTTCTCTTCATCTGGCGCATACATTCGAATTTGATGATAGCCCGAGTACGCGTCCATCAAACTCAACATTCCAAATCCCGAAGCCCGATCCACCAACTTATCTATGTTCGGCAATAGATATGAATCCTTTGGACAATGCTTGTTTAAATCCGTATAATCTGTGCACATTCGCCATTTTCCATTACTCTTCTTGACCATGACAACGTTAGCCAACCAAGTAGGATACTTCACTTCCCTTATAAAACCTGCATCAATTAACTTATTAGTCTCTGTTTTCACCGCCAATGCTTTCTCTTCGCCCATTTTACGCTTCAACTGGGCGATCGGCTTCACTCCAGGGTTCAATGCCAATTTGTGGCAAATGAACTCTGGATCAATTCCTGGAAGATCTTGGGCGCTCCAAGCAAACAAGTCCATGTTCTCAGCTAACAATTGCACCAGTCTGCTTTCCTGGATTGGAGTTAAGTTTACCCCAACCTTCAAATTCCTTTCGCCCACCTTCACTGTCTTTGTTTCCTCTTCTGGAGTCACCTTAAAATCTGAAAAGCTCTCTCTTGGGTCCAAACTAACCTCATCTTGATCAACATCAACTCCAAAAACTCTATGTCCCTCCTTCACTGCTCTTTTTCCCATGTGACCATACTGTTTGAAACTGTCAGAATAGCACTTCCTAGCAACCACCTGATCAGCCTTCAAAGTTCCAACTCCGCCCTTATCCAATGGATACTTAACTGTTAAATGCCTTGTTGAAATAATCGCCCCAAGCTTGTTAAGCGATGGTCTTCCAATAAGCACATTATACGGCGATGTGCACTGTACCACAAGAAACTTAATGGCAAAGGCTTTCTCATTTTTACCTTCACCAAACACAGTATTCAGCTCCACATATCCTCTAACAAATACTTTTTCACCAGAAAAACCAACTAATGCCCCATCGTACGGTAACAGATCAGTTTCCGTAAGCCCTAACTTTTCAAATGCATCGCCATATATCAAATCTGCAGAACTCCCTTGATCCAACAGTACCCTCTCAATTTCGTAATCAACAACTTTTAACATCACCACAATGGGATCATCTTCATGAGGTTGTACTCCCTCAAAATCTCTAACAGTGAATGTAATATCGGGCTGATTGACTCCCCAACTTCCCCAATCGTTTGTATAGACAGCATTAATGGAATGAACATACCTTTTCCTTGAAGAATTAGTCATACCTCCTCCTCGAAATCCCCCAAATATAGAATGAATGCGCCCTTTAGTTTCAGCGCCAGCTTGCTTCTTTGGTTCAGACTCTTCAATTTCCTTCCCTGTATCATCACGCTTCGTTGAGGTTCCAGCTCCCTCCGACTCCTTTCGCCCATCCAGTTGACGCATGTAGCCTGCTTTTATTAATGCCTCAATCTCTTTCTTTAGGGTAAAACAATCATCTGTATTGTGTCCCACGATTCGGTGGTACTCACACCACTTACTCCTGTCCACGTTGCCTGGTGGGCGTTTTGGTTGTTTAGGAAAACGAATTGTGTTCGCCTCCAGACACATGTGCAATGCTTCAGTTAAATTAACCGCGAGTGGGGTCGACCTGTCTTGTTGGTTTCTGGTCCACGTCATCGATCCATAACCACGATTTCCATAAGGCTGAGCACGATTGCGAAAATTAGAGCGGTTATCAAAACGACTTGAATTATTGTAACCTCTCTCTCCTTTTGTAACCGCTCCGCCCGAACGCTGATCATTAACCACCGCCTTTTTCGAATCTAACTGCTGTTGTTGGCCAGTTACCGCCGCACTTTTACGGTTTCTCTTTATGCGATCACTTTGCTCCTCCCGAATGAAACCCTGTACCCTGCTTCGCAACTCCGCCATTGTCTCCACGGGCTTACGACTCAAACTGCTGTTCAAACTTCCTGATTGAAGACCCAATTCAAAAGCCGCAATGCAAATTTCGGGCATTTTATCCTCCAAATGCACGGACAATTGATTGAAACGCCCCATAAAGGATTGAAGGCTTTCATTATGCCTCTGTTGCAAATTAAACAAGGCTGCTGGAGTCACTTTCTGGGCGCGACTAGTTGAAAATTGGGACAAGAATTTCGCCGATAAATCCATGAACCCTGCAATTGAACGCTGTGGGAGCGTTGTAAACCAAGTCATTGCTGACTTCTTAAGAGTTGAAGGAAGCATTTTACACTTCAGAGCATCTGAAGCGCCCACAATAACCATCTTGGTGTTGAAATACACCAAATGATCCTTGGGGTCAGAATCTCCGTAGTAAGAATCAAGAACCAAAGTCTTCAAATTATCTGGAACGGTTGTGTTTGCAATGTCTTCTGTGAACGGTTGGAAATCTACCACCATCTCTGCCATTCTACGATCGCCCTCATGCAAGCCCCGATCTTGGTTGATCTCAGCAAGTTGAGTTTGCAGTTGTTGATTGTGTTGACGAAGATCAGTTAGATCCGCCATGATCTGTTGCAAAATGTCGGGCGGAACATTTTCATGGTTAACATGATTGTCCCTTCCGTTTGCTCCAGATCGATTCACCATTTTCAGTGAATTTGAAGCCTAGGATTGAATTCCTCGGCCCCACGGTGGGCGCCAATGTTCCGGTCTAAATCTCCGGTCAGGGCTAAGCAATTAGGCCACAAAAGTAGAAAATGACAAGATAGCAAATGAGTAAAAAAGTGTTGGATCCCCCACCGCATGGGCGGTGTCCTCTTTATATATTATGAAGTTTTGACCCGTTCGGGTCATGGGTCGCCTGACCCAATAGTACAAATTTGGTAAGCCCACATAATACAAAGGCTGTAAGCCCGCTAACAGTACAGGTTTGATCTAGATTTGGTTTTACCAGTCTAAAGGTTTTAGGTACGTATATACGAGTTGGTGGACGTATTAATCTTTGATATTATTCATTTATGGAGTCCAAGTTCAATGTTGCTCCAATTCTACATAAAATATTCATTTATGTCAATAGTCCAAGTTCAATGATAATTACATTTATTAAAAAAATATGTAATGAGATTAATTACATATGTAATGAGAATTATAGTCCAAGTTCCATTAAAAAAAATTACATATGGTAGTTTTTAAAAAAGTTTATTAATATTTTATGTTTACCTTTAATCATTGATATATAAGTATAGAATTAATAATGTACAAATTAAACCAATCATCCAGTGTTAACAAGTTGAACGTTCCAAGTCTACCAAATTCCAAATTGAACGTTCAAAGTCTTGAGTTAAATTGAACGTTGTTCCATAGACCAGTCTTGCTACTCACAGTCACACTCACATACAGGCCCCTGAAATATTAGAGTTGATTAAGTTTTTAGTCCTATGTAAAGTTTGAAATTGGCCCCTCATAATCAAAATAATATTCGATTTAGTTCATAATATTTGAAAAATTATTCAATTTTAGTCTCCATCAAAATGATTGTCCTCGGTACCGCTTAGTGCGTTGACCGTGGGGCGAGGATTAGTCTCACGACTGTCGGCTGTGGGGATACCTTGGTCAAGACAAAAAAAAATGATTGTCACCGTATGATAGCTCAAGTGGTAGGAGCTGAATGACATATGAATTAATTGGGTAGGGGGGTCCAAAGATCTATTCCTAATTGATACAATTTATCTTTACGATGTAAAAAAAAATGATTTCTCCAACCAACTTGTCAATGTATCACCATTCACCACTGCGCTTTTATGGCATGCCTATGATCAAATGAGAGATCAAATTCAAATTTTATTTTCCCACAAAGAACTATTATTAGTAACAAATTAAGAAAAATAATTAAAACTCTAATACAAATTAAACACAAAATATTGATTATAAAACCTTTAATCTTCGTCCTTCTTCATGTTCATAATCTTCTTCTTCTTTCTATTCAATCCATCTTCACACATCAGTGACCCACATTTGATTTCTATTTCCCGTTCTCCACAATTCTCAAGCTCTCACCACCAACATCATTTCAACCCAGAAATCAATGAAAACCCCTAAACCCATAAAACTCAAGCTCTCCCCACCATGAAATTAAACCACACCTTAAACTAAACCCATAAAACTCAAGCTCTCCCCACCATGAAACCACACCTTAAACTAGAAAACCAAACCCATAAATTTTCTATTCTTCTTGAAACATAAGATTAGTGAGGACCACTTTCAAATTTTATTCCAGATAATTAGTGAGGACCACTTTCAAATTTTACCTATTCTAAAAGGCAGTGGCGGATCCAGGACCCCAGGGTCAGGGGGTTCAAAATTTTTAAATAAACACATCGGTAAAAATCACAATATTGAATTCCACTTAGTCTTCAAAATCACAATCTTGAGCTACAAACTACAAAGTATGTCATAACAAATGGATTTCACAATATCAAATGATCAAACTGCAGTCTCAAAGGGAGGGTGAGGTGGGGGTGTTCAAACTGCAGTTTCACTGCGATTACCACCATTTCATGAGAGTTGAGAGATATGTAGGTACATGGTAGCTAAGCCACTTTTGCCTCAATTATTGTATAATAACACCACATAAAAAAACATTAAGCAAACTAAAGCATGCTGGTTCAACAGGTTTAACTTTGGAAGCATTTTAAATCACAGACATCACGGCAAACTAGACTAAGAGAGTTCATTTTAATCTTCACCAACTCAGGAACTCTTCACCTGTAGTAATTATGAGTGCAACCAAAGAATTCATGTATGAGGAAATCATTGAAAGCAAAAAATTATGTTAAAAATGAATACAGGTGCAGATTTAACCACCACAATAGATGATATTATAAATTCAATTCAATCCAGATCCTATAATATGACACAGACACATTTGCTCTGCTTTGCTACACTTGCTACTTCAGTGCTGGTTGCAGATTTTAAATGGCACTCTAGAAGAAACCCATAAAAATTCTAATTGATTGTGCCTCAGCGAAAAATCCCAAGCCAATCCACTATCCCCACAGCAGCAACACAAATTAATAAAAACCCTCCTTCAATACACCCACCACATAGTACCAGGTGTGTACTACGAACAACAAAAGCATAGGAAAAGTAATAGTCACAAAAAGCAGGATGTTGGCAGCAGCATTCCCCTACTGATAGAGCCACAATGCACACATTAATTTAGAAACTTTACAGAACAGACATGATTCAAATAGGCATAGTGCAGTAGCTTCAAAGAAATCACAGAAGAGCTTAAGCAGAGTTAATTGTTCCTTGTTAAAGAGCTAGCAATGGAGAAGAACCTATAATTTCCTTCTTTTTGTGATATAAAGACTTGAATATTTCCAATAAAAATATCAATTAAGCATTTGTAGTTGTAGACTCCCACTGTGCATCACACTCAATGTCGAGGGTTACTACAAAATTATTACCAGCCTAATGATAAACTATGTAGAAACATGGAAGAGAATAATTGAATAAGTTTAGGGATAGTAGAAGAGAAAGGAAATCAATTTAGGGAAATCAAGCTTGAGAAAGGAGAAGAGAAAGAAAGGACATCAAGCTTGAGAAAAGAGAAGAGAAAGGAAATCAATTTTGCCATTTAGGGTTAGGGAAATCAGTCATACCTTTAGTATGTAGAACCGCAGAGCCAGAGGGAGTGGGACGACTGGACTGGTCTGGTGGTGCGGCGGCCGGCGTGGTGGTGGCCGGTGGTGGTGCGCGTTGATGACGACCAGACCTAGGTGAGAGTGCTTGTGGTGTATCGTGTGAGAGAAATCAGAGAATGAGAGTGAAGGGCGTGAGAGAGAGAGAGAAGTTGGGGTCAGGGTGCAAATCCAAATTCTCAGGGGTTCAAAAAAAAATATTATAGGGGGTAAGTGAGAATTGTTTTCTTTTTAGGGGGTTCAACTGAACCCTTGGGCTGGCTGTGGGTCCGCCCCTACTAAAAGGACCATAAGATTAGTAATAAAAGTCAAATCAGATGAGAAGGAAAAATGAATTCATTGAAAACCTGAGATATACAGTATATGTGTACAGCAGAATTTTATAAACTCCTATTATAAAGGAACTAATCTATCTACTTCACTATTGACTGACTATTCAATATAGTTATAGTTAACCCAAAAATTCTATATAAAGGGAATCAAAGTCTGACAAATCACAACACAAACCAAGAGTTTTTCAAAACTCAACATAAAAACCATGTCTTCAAGCAATGGCCGTGCTGCCAGTGAAATCTTTAAAGGCCAAGCTCTCGTATACAGACACCTATTTGCCTTTGAAAATTCCATGTCTCTTAAATGGATCGTCGAGTTGGGCATACCAGACATAATCCACAACCATGGCCACCCCATAACCCTTTCAAATTTGGTGTCAATTTTGCAAATTCCACAAGAAAAGATCGGTAACGTGCGTCGTCTCATGCGCTACCTCGCACACAATGGATTCTTCGAAATCGTAAGAATCCATGAAGACCAAGAAGAGAAGGAAGCATATGCTCTCACTCCTGCATCAGAGCTTCTTGTCAAAAGCAGTGAAATGTGTTTAGCTCCAATGGTTGAGTGCATTCTTGACCCAACTTTGTCAGGCTCATACCATTTGTTGAAGGAGTGGATCTATGAAAAAGATAAGACACTATTCAACGTCTCATTGGGATCTGATATATGGGATTTTCTTCAGAAAAATCCTTCATATAATAGCATATTCAATGAGGCAATGGCCAGTGATTCTCGAGTGTTAAACTTGGGACTGAGAGATTGCAATTCGGTCTTTGCGGAATTGGAATGTGTGGTGGATGTTGGTGGTGGAACCGGAACCACGGCTAAGATTCTCTGTGAGAAATTTCCTAACTTGAAATGCATAGTGTTTGATCGTCCACAGGTTGTGGAAAACTTGTCCGGAAGCAATAATGTGAGTTATGTTGGTGGGGACATGTTTCAATCCATTCCTAAGGCTGATGCAGTTCTACTTAAGGTATCAACTTACTAACATCTGCAAATTTATTTATTTGACTATTTCACATACCATAACTCACTCCTCACATGAGATGAATAGATCATTATCTCTACTGATCATTTGGTTTCTAGCTCTTTTTTGGCCTCACTAGTAAAATTGTGTTATGCTGGGTGTGAGAAAAACATGAGTAATTTTGAATGACATGAAATTATTTAATTTTGGGTTATCTAAATGACTTTAGACAAAGTTTAGATCAAATCATCATAGGTTTAAGAGAATCATTGATATTTAAGATGAGTGAGCTGAAAATTTCATATTTTATCGCTTATCTTAAATAACATTATGTTATTATGGGTTGAAAATCTTTGTCATGAACAACTCTTTCAATTTGTGAGGCAAAAAATGTTTGGCCCCCTCACATTATGTTGTTATGGGTTGAAAATCTTATATTTCATTTTTTGTTGTATTTTTCTGTTCCACAAGTGAAATTTTTGTTACCTTAAAAACATGAGTGACTTAATTATGAATTTACAAAGTACCTTTTAACTTCACTAGCTCACATGACAAAATTTTATAGGTGAGACTATAGCTTTTAAAATTGAACCGGACTTGTCATTTCAACGGATTGCACCGGAAACCAATCAAATGTTAGGTCCATTTAAAGGAAAACTAGTGGATCTTATAACCGATAAGAACCGGTCTAACCAAGTTAAAATTTGGTCAAAATTGACCAGCTTGATTTTCAAAACATTGGATAGGACACAAAAATAACACAAGAAATGAAAACATCCTGATCCGTTACTAAGATATATATTACTGATTTTCCATCAATTTTTCCTGCAGTTGATTTTGCATGACTGGATTGATAAGGATTGCATAAAGATATTGCAAAAATGTAAGGAAGCTATTTCAGATAATGGGGAAAAGGGAAAAGTGATTGTCATAGACATTGTGATAAATGAAAAGCAAGAAGAGCACGAAATTACTGGAACGAAGCTGCTTATGGATGTGAACATGGCAAGTCTTAATGGAAAAGAGAGAGATGAACAAGAGTGGAAGAAACTCTTCCTGGAATCAGGCTTCAAAGACTACAAAATTTCTCCTTTGACTGGATTGTTGTCTCTTATTGAGATATATCCTTAATCACTTTTGTTATGCACGCGACCAAATAAAGTTATTGCAATATGTATTTGATTTCCACATTACTGCTAGTCTGTTGAATAAATCGTGATGAAGAGTAAAAGAAGAATTTATAAGAAATACTAGTCAATGTGTCTTATTTTATTCGATTTGTTCCACATGTACTCGTGACAAAATCAAATACGTCTTCTTTTGACAATTGACTAACATAAAGTCCGAAAAGGATGCGATTGTCTGGCAAAAGAACTGATTTTTTTTTTCACTCATTTATTTACAAATATTTATACAACAAAAATCTTTTTTATCTAAAAGTGTGGTAGCTAAATATTATTACGATGGACATGGAGAGCGAGAGCGTCGAGAGTGGTGGCCAACCCACCGGGAAACCACCGGAACCTACGCGGAGACCCACGTTTAAAGAGAAAATCCTTGGAAGAGAGACTGTTGAGAAGAACAAGCAGGTGCGCAACCTGGTTGAAGCAGGGATCATGAAAAAAGAACTCATTGATGGGAACAACTTCTTCCAAATGTTTGACTTCCAGGACAAACAGGCCTACGATGAGATTTGCAAACCATGGGTAGGCTGCTTGGTTGTTAAGCTATTAGGAAGGCACATTGGATACAAGGTATTGTGTGATCGTCTGCGCATGCTATGGAAACCGGCTGGAGGTATTGAGGTTCGTGATATCCATCATGGATACTTTCTAGTGCAGTTTGATCTCCAAGATGATCGAGAAAGAGCGATGGCTGGGGCACCATGGATGATCTATGATCACTATCTTGCTGTAAAGCCATGGACATCGGACTTTGTTGCTGCCAACTCGAAAATAAACACGACTGCTGTTTGGATTCGCATTCCTGGACTTGGCTTTCAATTCTATGATGAGAGTATCCTGGTTACGTTAGCTTCTGCAGTTGGGACCCCAATCAAAGTCGATATGAACACAACAGATATGCAGAGGGGGAAATATGCTAGGATATGCGTTGAGATCGACCTGAGCGAACCAGTATTGGGGAGAGTTGGGCTATGTGGAGTGTGGTACAACATTGAATATGAGGGTCTTCACTTGCTATGCTCGAAATGTGGCTGTTATGGTCACCTTGCACGTACCTGTACTGGGAAACCAGTCAAGCAGCCAGCGTCCCAATCAAAACCGACGGCGAATACGGCACCAGACACACCAGTGGCGGCGGCTGCATCTCCAGGGAGTCAGGGACAACAGGGAACCCTAGAATCTGATCATCAAATGTCGGATGGCAAGGATACCGGCGTGATTGGCGCAACCATTGAATACCCTCCCGCAGCACATGGTGATTGGATGCTGGTTACCAAAAAAGGATGGAAAAATTTGAATGCAAACCAAAAAAAACAGGCATCGAATATTCAGAAACAGTTTCGAATGCCAGGAGAGAAGTCAGGCGTGAATAAAGGGGTGGAGAAACAGACACTTAATGGGAATAAAGATCTGATTCTGAGTGGGCCCATGCAGTTTAATGCTGGTTCAAATAACACGAGTATTGCTGTGATTGGTGCTAACCAGAAAGGCAGGAAACGAGTGAGAAAAGAAACTGGTCAGGGCTCCCCATCTGTTGAACGTGGTGAGCCAATCACCCTCCCTGGGATAACCCATCAGCAAGGGAAGCAAGGCAAAGTTGCACCAGAAACCAGGATGATAGGAAACAAAAAAGTGTTTGTGTATGGGGATGGGACCAAATCTACCATGCATATGCAACACCAAGAAGGTAACCGTTACACCCTCCTAGATGATGAGGATGACGTGCAAGGAGATGCCATGGCTATCCAGGTTGTTGGGGCAGCACCCTATGACCCAGGAGCTCACAACGTTGGAGCGTCCTCGCTGGGCACCTCGTGATTGCTGCCCAAGCGGTTCCCCCTTACCAACGATTGTTTATGGATAACACAAATTTTAGTGTTTTGGCCTGGAACATTAGGGGGGGAGCAGGAGCTCGTGGGCAAAGACGAGTTCGTGACTTGATTAAATCGTTTCGTCCTTCTTTATTGGCTATCGTTGAAACTCATTGCCAATTTACTTCAGTTGAAACTTTTTGGAGGAGAGCAGGGTATGAGATGTGTGCTTGCTCGGAGGCACTAGGTCATCGGGGTGGCATATGGATACTTGCACCAATTAACAGGACCTTCACTGTGCGAATAGTGGACATCCACTTTCAAGTAGTATCGGTGTCAGTTACTGTTGATAATAGATCCTGGGTTTGCTCGACGGTGTATGCTAGTCCAAATCCAATTTTGAGGGAAGAACTTTGGGTACACTTGACAACCTTACGTCAACAAATACTGGAACCTTGGCTTGCTTTGGGGGATTTTAACGAGATCACTACGCCGTCCGAGGCTTCTGGTGGGGATTTCTGTCAGGTGCGCGCGACTCGAATGCTATCCATGATAGAAGCTTGTGAATTCATTGATCTGGGTGCTACAGGGAGTAAATTTACTTGGGAGAGGCGACTTAATGGGCGCAGCATTCTTTCTAAGCGCTTAGATAGAGCCATCGGGGATATTTCTTGGAGGCATAATTTTCCAGAGGCCTACGTAGAGCACCTTGCTCGTGTGTACTCAGATCACTGCCCCATCCTACTTCGTTGTAATCCTATTCCAGAGGATCGTGGTGCTCGTCCCTTCCGCTTTCATGCGGCTTGGGCAACCCACCCTTCCTATGAGCCCTTGGTCCGGGACACATGGAAGAATCCCCCACCGTCGCTGGTTGGCAAACTCGATAATGTGAGAGCGGCATCCTTGGCTTTCAACTCCAACGTGTTTGGTAATATAACACGGAGGAAGAAGCGGGTGGAGCGACGCCTTCAAGGTATCCAGCTTGAGCTAGAGAGGCGTGAATCAGAGTCCTTACTTCGATTGGAGAGAACTTTGAATGAGGAGTATGAGCAGATACTTATTCAGGAGGAAATAAATTGGTACCAAAAGTCACGAGAGCAATGGGTGAAGCTAGGGGATCGTAACACCAAATTTTTCCACACTCAAACGGTGATAAGGCGGAAACGCAACAAGATTCATGGGATGTTTATTGGGGAGAATTGGTGTTCTGAGCCGGAAGCCCTGAAGGCGGAGGCCCAAGCTTTTTTCACTAACCTCTTCTCTATTGATACTCATGTTTGCAGGAATCATGTAATGGAAATCAGGCCGCCATTCATTGCAACGGAGGATAGAATCGAGCTCATTCAACCTGTTTCTTTGGAGGAAGTTCGTAGTGCTGTGATGGCCATGCAACCCTTCAAAGCACCAGGACCGGACGGGTTCCAAGCTTTCTTTTATAAGCAGTATTGGAGCATAACAGGACAGGATCTTCACTCCATGGTAGCTGATGCTTTTACTCAAGGCAAGGGAGAATCATCACTCCTGGAGACACTGATTGTGCTTATCCCCAAGATAGAGAATCCGCTTCGGTTCAAAGACCTCCGCCCAATCAGTTTGTGCAATGTGGCATACAAGGTGATCACTAAGGTCTTGGTTAATAGATTCAGACCTCTTCTTGATAAGTTGGTTGGACCTCTCCAAGGGAGCTTTATTCCGGGAAGGGGAACAAAGGATAACATAATCCTTGCACAAGAAGCCATGCACACTATCCACACCTTTAAACGGAGAGGAGGATTGGTAGCTTTAAAGATAGATTTGGAGAAAGCTTATGACCGAGTGAATTGGGACTTTCTCCGAGCAACGCTTTATGATTACGGTTTTCCGCATATCATCATTGACTTGATTATGTGGGGAGTGCAATCTGCTTCTATCTCCATACTATGGAATGGATCTAAGCTTGAGTCTTTCACCCCTCAAAGGGGTCTCCGCCAAGGGGATCCGTTGTCTCCGTATCTCTTTGTCTTGTGCATGGAACGATTGGCCCTTCTTATTCAGAAAAGAGTGGATGAGGGAGCCTGGCACCCACTCCGTATTGCCAAAGAAGGTCTTGGCATTTCACATTTATTTTTTGCTGATGATGTATTGCTGTTCTGCCAGGCGAATAAGGCCCAGATGCGAGTAGTCGCTGACACTCTAAAGGATTTTTGTGAGGCTTCCGGAATGAGAGTCAATTTGGAGAAATCTAGAATGCTTTGCTCCAAGACAATTGCTACTTCTGCCCAAGATGAGTTATCTACCATATTGGGTATTCGAAGGGATTGCAATCTGGGTAAATATCTTGGGATTCCTCTATTGAAAGGTAGAGTCACCAGAGAATAGTTCCTTCCTGTCATGGATAGAGTGAATGCCCGGTTAGCATCATGGAAAACCCGTATGTTAAATAAAGCTGGGAAGCTTTGCTTAGCTAAATCTGTGCTCACATCCCTACCTGTCTACACCATGCAATCACTTTGGCTCCCTCAATCAGTTTGTGATTTTGTAGATAGGAAAATTCGAAGCTGTCTCTGGGCAAAGGGGACGAGCAATCGTGGATGGAATCTAGTGGCTTGGAATGAGGTGGCTCAACCGAAGGAGCATGGAGGCTTGGGTCTTCGGAGTACCAGATTGAATAACATTGCAATGCTTGGTAAATTGGTAGATAACCTCCTGCATGACAACCACAAGCCCTGGGTTCAAGCTTTGACCGAAAGGTACTTGCAAAATAATATAATTCTCCAGGGAAAGTGCAAGCAAGGTGATTCCTATGTCTGGCGGAGCATAATTCGAGCCAAGGATTATGTTGGAAATGGTTTTCAGCCGCAGTTAGGGAATGGAGCATCGTCTGTTTGGTATAGCAATTGGCTGGGTACCGGCAGAATTTGTGATCGAATACCTTTTGTTTATATCTCAGATACGCAACTAACTGTGGCGCACTTTTGGCGGAATGGCTCGTGGAATTTGGATTGTTTGTCTACCGTGCTCCCGCCTGAGATTAGAGCGGAGATAACGTCTGCTGCTGTACCTCTTTCGAGGCCCCATCCTGATGCTCTTCGTTGGATCCATACCCCAGAGGGGTGTTATACACCGGCTTCGGCATATGACAGCTTGGTGGCTCCGGCGGCTGGAGACTTTGCTGTTTGGAGGAGAATATGGAAATCGAAGGTACCAGAGCGTATTCGCTTCTTCCTATGGCTTGTGGCTCATGGCGCGTTGCCAACAAACGTAAAACGGTTCCAGGCACATATAGCTCAGACTGCAGCTTGTCCCCGTTGTGCAGCCGATCACGAGGACATAGATCACCTGTTCAGATGGTGCCCAGACTCGAGGAGCATTTGGCGCCAATTCCAATCTGTCCTTCCCCCGCTAGCTGTGCAGATTAACTTCTCTTTGTGGCTAAAAGATTTACTTTCTCACCGAAATTGTGTGCTTGGAATTGCAGTCCTGTGGTGGTCCTGGAAGTGGCGGAACCAGAGAGTATTTGAAACACAATCAGCAACTCTCAACCAAGTGCTTCGTTGTGTTCTCAGGGACGAGGCGCTGTGGCGCAACGCTCTGTCACAGCCACATGCAAAACCCCCTCAGTCAAATGTCACTACCCTTCAAGGCTTGGAATCATTGCCGGCTGCGCACATTCACTTCGACGGAAGCTGGAACCCGATGACTGGTCGAATGGGGTGTGCAGCGATGGTGCGGGACAGCACAGAGCGGTGGGTTTCTGCAGCTTCCTTGAGCACTGGGCCAGGTAACGCGTTCCTGGCTGAAATCCGGGCAATGGAGCTTGCCTTGAAACATGGTATGGAACTTGATTTGGGGGAAGTGATATGCGCATCTGATTGTGCTAACTTGGTTAGTGTTCTTCAATCAGGAGGGAATGTGAGCACATTCTGGGATCAGGACGACATTCAGAGGGTGAAAGAGCTGATGGGGAATTTCCAGAGCTGTACGTTGGTTCAAGTAGCGCGGGAGAAGAATAACACGGCTGATACTCTAGCACGGGAAGCGGCTAAAGATGGATCGCCTTTGCAAGTGTGGAAGAGGCCACCTTCATTTGTTTCTGCATCACTGTATTTAGATGCTTTGATTTAGTTTTTCTTTGTCGTTAATTTTCCTCTTGTAACCAAAAAAAAATACAACAAAAATCTGGGATAAAGAAATGTTCTCTTGATGTTCTTAAGTGACTTGTTATGTGATTAAGCAGTGAAAGTTGATATTTTTAATTTGGTCAACCTCAAGCGAGATTAAGGTGTGGTACCTTAATTAAATGACGTAGACTGATAGAAAATATACAGTTTAAACTTAGAGGAAGAGGATGAAAGAAGATTTTTAGGTTCAATATAGGTGGAACATGAAGGAAGAAGATCCTGACATGAAAGGAATTTAGATGATCTATCGGAATATTAAGTTGAACTAAAAAACGTTAATTTTCAAATTGTGCATTACTACACAACATGAACAAACTTAAGAACTATATGTTATTAATTCATTTAGTTTATCATTGAACTTTTTGAAATTGGAATAATAAATCCTTTCGCCCTTTTTCAACAAAATAAAAACATTATAACTTAAAATATCATATGAAGATACGACACCAAAAAAAATACGGGTACCACAAAATTCAACTTTTTTATTTTAGCTTAATTAGACTTTTAATTTTTCATTTATCTCGATTGTGCAGCTTGAGTTTTTTTTTTGGAAAGTCAAATGGAATTTAAAAGATAACACAAAGGTACTAAAAGCTTAATTAAAAAGAAGAAAACATAAAGAGTAGCACCACAAAACAATACAGCAGAGAAAGAAGAAAAAAACACTTTTCATTTAGTGTTGTCTAAATGACTCATGTGGACTCAATTGACCAATAAGATTTTTTATAAATAAATAAAATATTTAAGTTCTAATTCACATATCTTGAATGTGATTGTTATTTAACACAAACTTTCTCCTGAGTCATTTAGACAACCCTTTTAATTCTTGAATTTTATGAAATTTGGAAATCAAGTTATTCCATTAATTATGTCAAACTGGTTGCAGGGAATTCAAGTGTGAGTAAGAAGTCTCACATTTAATGATTAGAGAAGTAATGAGCACTCTATTAGTGAGATGACCATACAGCCATACGTGTGTGTTTGGTTTCAAATCTGGAGAGGTCAAACGTGGATCCATATATCCAAAAGCAACTATTTCTTGCTTCTGTAAACGTGGATCGGGGTCAAACGTGGATCCTGAATGAGTTTTCCAAACACACACTAAAAGATGTGGTGTTCAATCTAATCTACTTGTAATTTGCTCTTGTTAGCTCAATGTTAATAATATCCTAAGTTTTAGGTGCCCACTAGGGTGGTCAATTAACAAATTGGTCCACCGATGCTCCACTATTTAATCTCTCCCCGAAGGAGATTGTGACAAGGTGACCATTTTATCTCCTTACCTTTTCATCTTGGTGTGGAAGCCTTTTCATGTATGATAATTGAGAAAGTTCAAAAAACTGCCTTCATAGTGTTCAAGTGGGTAGGGGAGCGCCACATATTAGTCACCTCTTATGTGCGGGTGATATCTTTATGGTTACCATAGCTACAAAGGAGGAAGGAAATTGCCTTTTGAAACAAGAAGTATGAGAGTGCCTCAGAGCAGGTAGTCAATTTGGACAAATTTAAAACTTCTTTCATTTGAAATGTACCTCACATCAGTATGGACATGATTCGTGATGGATAGTAAAGGTTGTTAATGTCCATGAAAAGTGGTTGGAGTTTCCTACCATCATTAGTCGCTCAAAGAATGCCATTTTTGCTTTATTAATATTCCACATTTTGAATCTATTTTTATTAGAGAAAATGAAAATAAATTAATCAATCCATTTGTGAAAAATCTAAATTGGAGAGTGACTTAAATTAAATTTTCAACCAATTTCTTCTAGCCCACTTACAAACCTTTATAATGGACTCCATATCGATTCAAAATTTCTCAGCCCATTTAGGGTCCAATTTTACAATTTTACCCCAAAAACCCTAAATGGTGTATATAAAAAAGAGAAGATCACTGCAATGAGTTGTACTGCTAAAAAGGAGAGTGAAGTACAGAAGTCGCCAAACATATTGTGAAAGGAGGAAACTCGAACAAATCATTGGTTGCATCCTATTTCTGTATGAGTTGCATATTCAGAATTTTCTTATCCATGTCTTCAAATGTTTTAACATTGATTTATATATTTGGAGTATGTGAAATTTGTGGGGCCTCTTTTCTCCTATGATACCAGAGTGTTCTTTTTACTTTGAAATCATGTTTGACATATATGATGGATTGTTTTGAACACTTTTCAGAGAATTGATGATTGAGATAACTTACTAAAATATAGGTATGGCTAATATAAGGTTTATTTTTTAATTTATTATTTAAAATCATATCTTTGTTAAAATATACTTTAAATAAGTACAAGTTGTGTGATAGTTTTAGGAATATTTAAAAAGAAAATATTTAAGTACCCGATTACTCATAGGTAGTGGCTTGGTTAAGGGAAACCACATGAACTGTAACGAAAGTGGATCTTCATAGAGAAATTGTCACTACTTATGAATCCAAACTAAGTGGGTATGTTTTTTTTTAATTATATTCAATAAAAATCAAATTTTTTAATATTCCATATGTTTGGATATGTTTTTTTTTATACTTTTATTGGTTTGGAGTTTGGACATGCTCATGATTTTTTTTAAGAATGGAAAAATGGGAAATGGCAAATTAATCCATTTTCAAAAAATAAAAATTGGGAAATGGCAAATTCTTCCAGTCAAATTGCAAACCATTACAATGAATTCAATGTTGATTCAAAATTTCATCAGCCCATTAAAAGTCCTATTTTACAATACTACCCGAGAAACCGTAAATCGCGTAAATAAAAAGAGAAGATTATTATAATGAGTTGTACTAGTAAAAAGGAGAACGGAGAGCTGAAAGCACCGGAGATATTGTGAGAGGTGGAAAGTCGATATAAAAGTATGCAATTGGGCCGAAAGAGTCCAATACCGATTCCAAATTTCTCGGCCCATTTAGAGTCCAATTTTACAGTGTTCCTCCGAAAAACCCTAAATCGCACGTATAAAAAGAAAATATCTACATTGAGTTGTGTTGGTAAAAAGGAGAGCGAAGAACAAAGGCGGTCGGAGATACTGTGGGAGGTGAAAACTCAATCAAATCATTGCTTGCATCCTATTTCGGTAGGAATTTTACATTCATATTTTTCTGATTTGTGTATTCAAATGTTTTAAATTTGATTACAATTTTTGGACTATGTGAAATTTATGGGGGCTTGTTCATCCTATGAAACTTGAGTACTCTTTTTACTGTAAATTCATGCTTGAATTATCTAATGAAATGTTTGGAATTGTTTTTATTGGAGAATTGATGAATGAGATAGCTTACTAAATTATAGATCTGGCTAATATAGGGTTTAACTCTGATTTGGTGTTTGTATATCGACCAATCTTAATTTGTTTGGATCTTGTATAGATACTTGAGAAGGATTCTCTAAAGCTAATTATCTGGATAAATTTGAGCTTTCGAAAAAAAACTTTGATTTTCTCATTTTAAATTATATATTTGTTCACATGCACTTTTTTTTGTTGTTAACATGCACTTTGCTGGACATGCCTCTCAATGATGGGATGAGACCATGTTTTTGTTTAGGTTTGTGTGACTTGTTTTGATCTTTGGATCTCGTCGCTGCATTTAGGTCCCGGATGGAGTCTCTCTCTTGGTGGTTGCTTGGTGTTTGATCTGGGTCTCTAGTTTTTGGGGCTTTTGTTTTTCAGTTATAATTTATTAGTCAGTTTTGCGAGTTTGCATGTGTTTGTTTGGTTTTGGGTGGCAGAGATTGGGATTGAGATTGTTGGCTGAGTTTATCTTGGGTCTTATTTTGGCTTTAGATTATTCTTTGTCAAGTGTTTGTTTGGTTTGGTGGTCCGTGATTTTTTTTCTTCGGCATTTTCGATTCTTTATGATTTTTATCTTTTGTGGTTGGGGTTCGGTATAATATATGTTGTAGATTGTAACTTGTTAGGTCTTTATATTTTAAATTTTTTTATCATTTTG
Source organism: Lotus japonicus (assembly GCF_012489685.1). Taxonomy (NCBI): domain Eukaryota; kingdom Viridiplantae; phylum Streptophyta; class Magnoliopsida; order Fabales; family Fabaceae; genus Lotus; species Lotus japonicus. Next base: position 103,529,933 of record NC_080041.1, on the reverse strand, counting down.
CTTTTAAAAAAATTTACAAGTAAATTCATATAGATGTATAAAAAAAAAACCAGTTTAAATTAGACAGGATTGACTTTGAAAATCAAATTCAATAAAAAAAATCAATTTTTTCGGTATTCCATTTTTTTTTTAGTTAGGACCCACTTGTGAAAAGAATAATTCGATAAAAATAAAAATAAATAGATAACTTTATTTATGAAAAATCTTAATTGGGGAGTGGCCTAAAATATCAATGTTTTTAAACAAAGGTAATTGTGTCTTAGAGGATGTTTTTCAATTTTCAGTAGTTGGACAAACACTAAACATAGAAGAAAATCACCAAATTAAGATTTTATTTATTGATTAAAGGTGAATTATATATGTTTGTAAATCAATCTCTAAGGTAGTAGTAGTAGTACTTCCAAATGCAACTCATATGTTAACTGTTAAGTTTCACACACAATGAGTTTGCTAACTTGGGAACTAAACCAAACTAAGACATCCAATGATTCGTTTCATTTTCACATTTTTTTTATCCCAGTATGAGAAGAAACCTGACCCAAGATGATAACTTCACACTGAGTTTCACCCTTTCACTCATCACAGTCACACACAGGTAGCTTTCGCACACTTCCATTTTCTCGTGCGCAAACTGTTCCCGTTGGTCTCTTCCCTCTGCACCACACTTCGCTGTGTTTCTCACAACACTCACACTGTGCCATTTCTCACCTTCTTCACGATCACAACCCTTCACCACCACCAACAATAACAACACATTCTTCAGGTACTCCACATTTGTTTTTCTCAATAATGGGTCATCATTTTTTTCAACAAAGTTTGTTTCTTTCCCTCTGTTTTCAACCAATTCCTTGATTTTCACAAATGGGTAATGTTCGTTTTATGTTAATGTTTCGAAAATGGCATCTTCATTTTTAGTAATGATCAGACATTGTTGGTGCTGTGTGTGGTAGCAGCTTAGTAATTGTGAGATAGTAGTTGAAGTGAAGTGTGTTTGTTTGTGAAGTTTTGTTCTTTTTGTTCAAGTTTGATTCTTTTTTTCGTTGCTTATTGTTGTTAATTCGGTTGCTGTGAGCTATGAAGTCAAATGGTTGTTGTTTGTTTTGTTCTATGAGGTCGGTTTAGGGTTTAGATTTGAGATTTTTGTTTCTCTTTGGATCTGTGGTAATGTGCTGAGGCTAGTGAATGATGCAATTAGACGTTTTGATTCTTGTGGTTTGTTGTATATGATGAATTAAGCTGGTCTAACTTCATTTTGTGAATGTGGATGATTTTGTTGTCGTTTTCTATTTCACCTTTGTCTCTGAGTTAGATTGTTTCTTTCATATCTCCCTTTCATTGGGGACAGGACACAAGTTATTCTATTTCATTTTGAAGATTTTAGCTATGTGAATGAGATTATTTTTCAATCCATGCTTAGTCAACTCCAATTTCCATCAGTGTTATAGGTCTGCATTAAATGTGTTGCTTTTCTTGCATTAAATGTTGCTTGCAAAACTGGATACAAATTGTATGTACCTGTTATTTATCTCTATTACTTTTTCCAAGTGGCCATAAAATTAAAAGATTAATAATCAAGGTCAGTTACTTAAGCATAAGAGCTAGGATTAGCGTCTAATTAAACCTTCTTGAAGAGGCCATTTAGATCTAAATGATAATCAATGCCTATCTGTTAGACTTTTATGTGTTTATAAATGTTGTCAAGTTTCAAATATTGATCAGTTGGTTTTTGACAGATGGCCTCGGAAACCGCTACTAATTCATCTGCTCCCAGTCCCCAACTGGTTTGCAATGCCTTTGTTGATCAGTATTACCATATTCTTCACCATACGCCAGAATCGGTCTATCGGTTTTACCAGGACTCTAGTGTGGTGAGCCGTCCAGATTCCAATGGTGTGATGACATCAGTTACAACCATGAAAGTAAGTTTCCTCATGCAAAACTAGGAACACTATAACTTACTTTAAATTTTCTGTAGAATATTTCTGAGGTTCCATATTCAAAAAGAAGAAACATTTTGAAATATGAAGCAATACTTTGAATTACTAGTTATATAATTTTCAACATGCTCCTAGATATTGATGTCTGATAATTCTTTTCTTTCCCATGCAGTCATATTATATTTTTCATGCAGCTGCTAGGAATCTACTTCTATTTACATGGGTTTCACAAAATAGAGAAAACTTAAACGTTTAACCATTTAGATTGCATTTGCTGCTGAAAATGTTTCATTGATATATCTCAGGCTCTCTGCTGTTCTCTAATTTTAAGGGAAAATGCCATCTTTTTATGGTGCAGGGAATTAATGAGATGATTATATCACTAAATTTCAAGGATTTTAAAGCAGAGATAAAGACTGCAGATGCTCAAAAATCTTACAAGGAAGGGGTGACTGTGCTGGTGACGGGATGCTTGACTGGAAAGGATAACTTGACTAGAAAATTTGCACAATCTTTCTTTCTTGCCCCACAAGAAAATGGCTATTTTGTTCTGAATGATGTGTTTAGGTATTTCGAAGACTCTGAACCATCAGAACAGCATCCAGTTGATGAAGATGTTGATGAAGCTGCTGTTACTGAAACCCCAGAACCAGGCACGATTGATTTAAAAGGAACATGTCTTCTATTATAGAAATTATTCTGGAGTTATATTAATGCTTTTAACATTTCATTGCAGAACCCGGTTATGCTGTCGACCCTCCTGCACCGGAACCTGTGAATTCTCATGTGAATGAGAGCCAAATTATTGCTGATAAAGCTTCTGAGCTACCAAACCATCCTGAGGCACAGATAGATAATGGAAATAAAGACAATGTAGAACCTCACATTCAGTCAAATGGGAATGATAATTCTCAGGCCACAGAACAGGCTTCCTCAGCTCAAGTGGATGCTCCGAAGAAGTCTTATGCATCAATTGTGAGTATTGCTACAAGTCTTTCACTTGCAAGTACTGTTTTTATCCAACCTTCGAAGCTTATTAGATTCGTTGTAGGTGAAAGTCCAAAAAGGGATTTTGGGACCAGCTAGAGCCTATGTGCCTACTAATACTTTAAAGACAGTGCCTAACAAAACTGAGATCCCGGTAGTTGTGTCGGAACAGTCTGCTGCTGTACCTCAAGCTGCACAAGATAGTATTGGCAAACCTGAAGCTGAAAGTAGTGATACTCATGAGGAAGGTAGATGGTCTTTGTTACATTTTTCAATTTTTTTTTTCTTTTGAAGTTTGAATAAAACAAATTTTAACACAGCTAACCATTTAGTTTTCTAAAGTCATGTCATGAAATTGGTAAATTCAGCCAAAATATCTGGCTTAAACATATTTCTGCTTCTAATTAACATGTTCTGTCTCCAACAGTTGAGGTTTACTCCATTTACGTTCGAAATCTGCCCTTCAATGTGACGGTTGCTCAGTTGGAAGAGGAGTTTAAGAAATTTGGATCCATCAAACCAGGAGGCATCCAAATCAGAAATAATAAGGTACTTATCAGGTCGATAAAGCATCAAATTACCCTTTTCACTTTCTATTCAGTCCTAATGCAGTTTTGTTGGAAACACTTTGTATTTTCCTTTGCAGCCACAGGGATACTGTTTTGGCTTTGTTGAGTTCCTATCTCCAAATGCAATGCATAGTGCAGTTAAGGTACACTCCCCATCAGTATAGTTTAGATTCCTAGAATTTGGCACTTCATCATGCAAGTTAATTATATTTACTAGGTTGGAGATGATTTCAAAAGTGATAGTAATTTCAAATTGGGTGCAGTTATATCATTTATAAATCTGTCACTGCTGCCAACAAATTGCAATGTTTTGGCACAGTAAAAATTATATATATTCTTCAAATCATATTCTTGGTAGTGCATAACTTCTACATCTAGCTGGCCATACAGTCTGTATAGTGCACATGTTTAAGGTACTTGAATAAGTTATATCCCATTTTAACAGGCCTTGAACACCAACATGAGAAAAATATTTTTCATCCATCTTAACTATCAAACCTATCATTTTCGCCTGGTTTCAAGGGGGCTTAGTATAAGATTTTCTAGTTCATGGTGTGTTGAATCTCTACAACCTCTTAGGTTTAGGGAGATGGTATATTTTATGCAGTATATTTCTTTAACTGTTGATGTCACTTATTTTATCACCCGGTGAATTGATTGCTGTCCCTCTGGCATAACCACCTCACCAAAGTGATCAAGCAAGTGAGACTAGTTGGAAGGGTAGAAAAAAAGAGCTTCTAGAAAGAAAATGAGTGCTTCTCTGGAAAGGGAGTTTTCATCTAATTCATTTTTTTCCCATTCCAGTTCCAGGATGGCCCAGGCCGCAATCGGCAAAAGCAAAATTACCTTACTTATTTTAAGAATATAATTCTTTCGTTCTGCTGTCTTCCCTATGAATTTGTAGATGTGTATAACTCTAACTTAAATAAAACTCTTTAATTTCATTACTCTAGAATGTATTTAAATTTTGGACTTCCTTGTGTAATCTTCTTTGCTACTAGTTCATGATTTAGAGATGAAATGTGACTTGGGAGATAATGACCACTCCCTTAACTTTTTTTTATAGGCAAATGTTAGTTGTTATTTGTTAATTGTTAGTAAATTAGTTCCTTCGCCAAGATTTGAACCCTGACCCTTTACCCTGCAATCCCTTCATATCCCTTAGCTTACCAAGTGAGCTACCCTTCCCCCTAAAACTGTTGAGAAGTCTCACATTGACTAGAGATATGGCCAAAATACCTTATCTGGTAGAGCTACCCTCACCCCTAATCTAGCTTTTAGGGTAGAGTTGTGTATAACTCGAATTATAAAATGGTATCAGAGTCTATCTTAGATCCGTTTATTGGACACCACCCATATAAAATCCACCCAATGATGTTCATTCCTTTAAATCTCATGCTCTAGATGTCCAGGCCTTGGCGTGAATGGGTGTGTTGAGAAGTCCTACATTGACTAGAGATATCGCCAAAATAGTTTTTATGAAGGGTAAAGCTAGGCCTAAGCGAACTCTAAAAAAAATGATAGAATTCAGCTCTGTCCCATCTTCAATTGATTGGTTGGAATATATCTAAGTGCTTGTAGTGTATTACCCATGTAGGAAATTAGTATCATTACTTTCATGCATTCGATGACATGTGAATGTCCAATAGACAGGCTTCAAATGGAACCACCGTGATTTCTGATTTTCTTGATGTCTTCTTGTGGTGGGAAGATTGCTATAAAATTATCCTAGCTAGCTTGATAATATTAGCCTGCCTTTCTTGTCAAATATTACCTGCAAATCATTGATTTCCTTGAAGGGGAAAAGAGTAAAGCAATCATCCAGTTATTGTAACTTGTATTGCCACATCATTCTAGCTAATTATATGTTCTGTCTAAATGTAATTTGATGGAACTCCCATCATCTTCTTTTTCATTTGTTACTTCTAATTTGATGTGAAAATCTTCAGATCTTTGTTCATTATTTAAGTCAGTTGGTTTGCTTTCTCAGGCTTCACCTGTTACTATTGCTGGGCGTTCTGCTATAGTTGAGATGAAGAAGACCACAGCTCGAGGTAATTCAAAGCTAACTTGTACAACTAAAACTTGTGTCATTCATTCAATAGGCGAAAATAATAGCTGATTTGATAATCAAATTAACTCCATTATAGTTAACAATTTTATTTGTTCTCTCTCAGTTGGTGGTGGTCCTGGAAGAGTTAGGATTTCACCCGCAAGAGGTGGGTTTCGAAATGACTCTTTTAGGGGTCGTGGGAACTATGGTGTTGGCGGTCGGAGCTTTGGTCGTGTTGATTATGGAAACCGTGGTGGTGACTTTGGCGGTCGAGGCCGCGGGCCTGGCGGACATGGAGAAGGTTATCAGCAAGGGAGAGGGAGAGGTGGCAGTGGCAGGTTCGGTGCAACAAGACGAGATGTTGTTCCCAACTGAAATAGAATGATTTTTTAGATGTTGTTCAAATATCTTTTCTGGTAGGTTACAACCTCAGTTTCTCATATTACTTTCTCTGAATTTGCACAGTTGTAGTATTTATAGATATTTTATTGCTATGATCCTAATAGGTATAGCCAATCGAAACAGGTACTATCTCCGGAGTTGACATTAGATTAAACATCGTTTTTTGTCTTTCTATGATGCAACATTTCTGTGTCCAAATTGGGATGTTTATTTTGAAAAGGTTATAAACTTCATTTATTTAAGTCTGCTCTATGTGACCATTTCGCCTCATTTACATAGTGTGTTTGGACTAGTTGAGTTAACCTGAAAATACTTTCATCGTAGTTCATATGAAGAGTTATGCTTACTTTTTATCTTTATGTAAGTGTTAACATCCGTTAGCACTAGCTTCAACGAATATCTAAACATATCCTTAGTTATCATCTTAATAAGGAAAATGATAAATGCTTATAATAGATGCGTGCAATTGCTTTCAAAATTATTTACTCTTTGACCATTCAAATGTTTTTTTTTCAATCATTCAAATGTTTGTGTACATTTCTTTTTGTTATCAATTTCAGAAAACAGAGATGTTTTATGAATGGAACGCTTCAACATTTTTATGAGCCCATAATTTTTTCAACGAAAACACTATCCACTCAATCGTAAGTATTCCCAAAGTTTGACATAAAACAAAACAATAAAGAATACCCGCACTGTGCTCTATTATACCGTTTGTAAGTTTTTTCTCTGCTAGGGCACAACCCATAGAGCAGTTGCCACCCTTGGGGTCTCCTCCCCCATTGGGGTCTCCTCCTCCATTGGGGGATCCTCCTTTTCCTCTAGGGAGATCTTTTCTTCTGCTCGGTAAATGTTTTCTTTCACAATATATAGGTGGGTTCTCTTCCACTCTAAATAAATTTGTTACTTAAATAAGGGAGTTTTGCTTTCATCTCTGTGACACTGTGTGTTGCATGTTTTCCATTCCCCTCCTCTCCGTCCACCATGGCCCCTGTAAGTGTCATGTCTTTTATTTATTTAGTTAGGAGACGTTTGTTTCAAGATTTGGAAAGAGATTCTCGGGAATATGAAGGTTGGGAATGAACATTCCTGTGTTTGTTACAAGATTGGAAACTATGATTCCTGGGTATCAATCATTCCCGGGAATAAAATAAATTCCACAATTCTCATGATTTCCTTCATATTGATTCCCATAAAAAATGTTGGGAATCTTACATTTCCATGGGAAAGATGAATGTAACTTTCCACTTCTCCCACAATTTATCATTATTACCTCTATTTTAAAGTTTTTTTTTTAATTTTTAAATTAAGAAAATTTTAAAATGTTCCCAGGAATACAAAATACTTACCAAACACATTTATAAAATTTACCCAGGAATAACATACCCGGTAATCATATTCCTGGGAATATTCCCGGGAATGTGATCTCAAACCTTGAAACAAACGCCCCCTTAGTCACTTTATTTCAAAGTTTAGGCATGTTTCATCACAATTTTTAAAACTGTTTTTTGTTTTTAACAACTAAAATTTCTAAAACATGTTTATTTTTAAAAGAGAAAAAGTTTGATGCACCGACGGTGTAAAGTTTTTTTACACCGTCAACCAATCATATTTCAAGGATGTGAGAAAATCTCTCTTTTCATTTAATTTCTTTAATTGACATGTCACATCCTTGAAATCTGATTGGTTGACGGTGTAAAAAAACTTTACGGTGTAAAAAAACTTTACACCGTCGGTGCATCAAAATTAAACTCTTTTTAAAAATAATTCTCAATTTCAGTTTTTAAAACTAAAATACTATGGCTATGTTTGGCATGCCATTTCAGCTAGCTTATAGCTTATTTGACTAGCTTAAAGCTTATTTGACTAGCTTAAAAGCTCTATAAAAATGTTTGGTGAATGAGCTTATTTCAGTAGCTTAAAGCTTTAAGCTATAAGCTATCTCAGGTAGCTTAAAGCTTAAAGCTTATAGCTTATTAAATATATTCTCATTTTTATCCTTATTATTTTATCAAAATTTCACCTTTAGCCTTATATGTTTTTTACTAAACTTATTTACCTACACATTTTCTGATGTACCAAGAAAAAAACTTATTTATTTATCAGTTATCACACTTGTCTCATATGTACATCGTTCCCGCACAGAAATAATTACTACTTCAGAATAAAATAAATAATTTTATATTACAAATTATTTATTTTATTCTATTTAATTTAATAAAAATATCGAAAATTAAATAAGTAAAAATTAATATTATATTTTTAAGATGATAAATAATTTGAGTGAAATTAAAATATTTATACTAATTTTAATATTAATATCATATAGGTATTAATGTGAAAATAAAGTAATGTTAAATATAAAAAAAATTATACAAGTATGTCTTTTTATGTCATTTTACAATTTCAGCTTGTTCAACGACTAGTTTTACCAAACACTTTTGTTCAAATTACGTAGCTTTTCAGCTATCAGCTATCAGCTTTCAGCTAGCTTATCAGCTTTCAGCTTTCAGCTAGTTTTTCAGCTATCAACTAGCTTTTCAGTTTTCAGCTAGCTTATCAGCTAAACGTGTCAAACATAAAAAAATATTTTCTGTTTCGGTTTTTAATTTTCAGGTTACAATTTTTTAATGTTGTGTTACAATTAATCTCATAAAAAAATGTAACTTCATGTTCAATGTAGCAGTTCAAACAGCCATTTACCATTTACATTGGGTCTCTTTAAAGTTTAAACATCCGTTATTTTGTTGCCACTCAATACTTTTTTCTAACAGCGGTGTTGACTTGGATGAGTCATTTTCTAAAGTACCTTAAAAAGAAAGAAAAAAAAGATAAACATAAGCAATCGAGGTGGCTTATAGGGTGCAAGTGCATTCTAGGTCTTGTATCATGCAATAGCCAATTTAACCTGTTATAACAGGTAATAATTACCTGCTGAAAAAATAATCAAAAAAATTATGTTACAATAATACCCTCATATGCTCTACCCTCACTCCTCTCTTTGGATTGCCAACCTCCTCCAACCTTCCTCCCCTCCTCCACCGGAATTCCCATCACCGGCAAACAGCTCCGTCCTGGATCAACAATTGATTCTGGGCTACATTCAGATTAACATACCAAATACCACTGCTCCAACCAACCTTAATATTGCATCATTTGCATGTCTGCACATTAAAATTTCCAACCAACCACGTTTTGCACAAAGAGATTACACGGCAGATTGATACAAATTGCAAGCAAACCACAAAAACAAAGTGGTTGGAAACAAGATTCCATGGTCTTTCTCTCCTCACCACCAGTACCTTCCCTCCACGCATAGCCATCTACACCCATGAGACTTTCATCAAATCCATCACCGTCTGCAAGTGAAACCACGAGATTTGGATTTTCTTCAACAGATCTGGTTATTCATCAGGCACAAAATTCGAACTTGGATGTGAATTGAGCAAAGTCATCTCCTTTTCTTTCCTATTGTCCTGTATCTGATTTTCAGAGAGTTTCAAGCAAATCAAACTCAGTTTTGGGTGTTGAAGGAGGTGGCGTGAAACTCTATCTCTTCAGCCAGATCCAACGGTTGTTTAGTGGGGAAGGAGATCTGAGTATTTTACCCATCAATGGTTTCCGGTCGGTGGCCGGCGCAGGGAAGAGAAGAAGAGGGTGGCGGAGACGCCGGGAGTGATGAGGGAGACAATCTTCGAGTAACACAGTAGAGGGGGTTTGTTGTCAAATACAAAATAAAATTGAAAAATAAAAAATAAAAAATAAAATAATTAACTGGACCACCGGTTTCCAATTCTCCAAATTAAGGGTATGTTTGGTTGTGAAAGAAAGGAAAATAAAGGAAAGGAAAAGAAAAAGAAAGGGAAAGGAAAAGAAAAGAGTGGAAAGTGAGATGATTTTTTAGGTTGTTTGGTATGAGAGAATATAGTGAAAGAAAAGAAAAGAATTATGACAAATAATTACTATTTTACCCTTAATATATAAATTTTTATATGTGAACAAATTAAAAATTTACATTTTAAGTACTATACTACTATGATATACATTTATAATTTTCTATTTCAATTATAACAATTAAAATAATATTATATTATTATTATTATTATTTAACAGCTAGCTAAAGATCTGTACTAAGAAAAGCCAAAAGAAAAGATTAACTACGTCAAATAAAATAGAATTACAAATAGCAACTGAAATGTTGTGAAAAAAAAATTAAACCTAACAATTAACATCTGAAAATGGTAGAAAAGGGACAATAAAAAAAAGGTAGAAAAGGTTGCGATCAAGGCGTGGGGGTGATTGGAACACTGTTATTTTAGAAAAATTAATGAAGCATATTTTCAGGGGCACCACTGTCATTTACACAAAATATTCATGTGTTTTCACCTTTTCCGTCCGTTTTGAGCGGAAAGTTTTCTGTGTGGGCCCCATGTCTTTTTTACCATTCTTTCCTCTCTTTATAATAAACCAAACAGAGGAAGGATTCTAGGTAACTGTGCTTTCCTTCCCTTTCTCTTCTTTTCCCTCCAACCAAACATACCATAACAGTTGGTGCAATCTCATTGGCTCTAACATGTATGGCATGGGTGCAAGACCCACACACTATTGCACCTTAGACAACACCAGGGATCGAAATACTCGGCTCTTTTTTTGTATGGTTTGTTTATGATGAAAACGGAGAGAAAGAACCAGGAAAGAAAAATATGAAATGGTATTTATTTAACATTGTGTCAATTTGGTAGATAATAAAATAGATGGGAGGGAAATCTCAATTATTGCTCGAGTGAAGTATATCGTACCTCACATATTAAATATTTCAATCCTCACTTGCATTCTTAAATTGATGTACATTTAAGTAATATTTTATAAATTTGACAACTTTTTAAGCTTTTTTTAATATTTTAAGATATTTTCACCTTTGATAATCAAGAGATTAATATCTTAAACTTTAAAAATAACATTAAGTAAATAAATCTCTTTTAATAAATTTCTCTCATACGCACTTTTAAATCAAATTATAAGCTAAATGTTTAAGAAGTTATCACACAACTATCAACTAGCTATACTAAATCTTGTGAGATTATTTTCTATCCATAAATTTTTTATACCAAAAAATAGAGAGGAGGTGGGAAAAGGTGTTCAAGTCTCACAAGTGGTGCATACTAAATACTACAACTAGCCATTATAAAAACATGAAATTCAATAATTCAATATTGAGGAACAAGAAAAGTTCCTGATATTCAAGAACGTGACACGTGTGAGTGGTAGCTACTAGCTAGCCAGTTTGCAGAGAGTGGGGGCTACCCATTACCGATCCCAACCCGTCACGTCAATCTGACACACGATGTTCGCTTTTCACCACATTCATGTTCCGCCACGTCATCCTCTGCAACTTGCTGCTTCTCCATAAGACACGTGTCGCACGCCCACAACACCAGAGAAAAAAAAAGAAAAACATACATGCAACTTGGCTTATTTAATGGGACCCACGTATGGATCTGCTTGACCCACGTAACAATCCTCATCTGATCTGCTGCTGCTGCTGCTGCTACTTGCTGCCTGCCGTGTTGTCTGGAGATTCCTTAAAGATTTTGTCTGCTCCCTCTTGCAAGCGATCTTAGCCGTTGGATCTAGAACATCGTGCGCTATACGTACGGTCCACGTTTGGGACCTCAATTTTCTGTCACACAACTTGGTAGAAAAATAAACTATTTTGAATAAAGAAGAAAAAACAGAGCCATCATAAGTGTGGGTGTGGTGGTGTGCTATGTACCCTTCCTCTGTTGTCCTCCTTTCATGTTTTATTAACTCTTATAAAGATTGGATTATTCATTTCAATTGGATATCCACAAATAATATTTAAGATAAATGAATAAATATGGAGTTTATAATTCACTTATTTTAAAGTTTACTCGTGCATCTAGAATTAAAGTAATTTAACTAGAATCATTTCAACACCTCTTTATTATTAAGTTTTGATTGAGTTATACTAATTTTTTTTCTTACAACTTATTTTAATTTATTTTTGGTTTTTTACTTTCAATTTTTCCCTATTGTATCACCTATAGAGGTGCACATAAGTCGGATAAATCCAACAAATTCGTCCAATCTAAACTAGTATGACAGTAAAAGTATGGTTTGATTGAACAAACAAGCCTAATTCCTATAATTTTTTTATATCCGGCCATGTTTAGTTCAAGCATCGAATACGATAATAAATTTTTCCAACCCAACCAATACCCAATACATAATAATAATTTGTAATACTTTTTATAAGTTTTGTCAATAAAAAATACTAGATGTTTGTAAAAAGATACTAAATATAAAGTGTAAATTAAAAGTTACTGAAAGTTTTAAACCCTAAACTTTAGAGTCAGAGATTGTTTGATAGATATTGTTAATTGGTTGTTAGAATTATGGAATTAGTTTTGGTTTTGAATGTGTGTTTGTTTTTTTTTTTTGGTCAAAGAATGTGTGTTTGTTAGTTTGAGTGAGAGTTTTGACAATTTTTTAATACCATTTTCAGTCATGTTATTTGGTATTATAATATATTTATCATGAGAAAAACTGTAGAACTATAAAACTCCTAATAGCTAACATCTTACATAATAGTTTTGACTAATTCTTAGAGTTGTGTAGCAGTCTTCTCTATATGTGGCACTGTCACATGATATGCTTGCATTCTCCCAAGTCCTCTTTAGATAGACACAAGGAAACAATTAGCTTTAACTCGGGCTCGTCGTTGTGCAAGAAGGCAAAACCTTGCCACTTAAGGGATAAGGTTGTAGCCAATTTACAATCGCCATAGGCGTGTATGGGGTGATACGATTATAAAGATTTGTTTTATTGAGCAAGGTCGTGTACTTTCGACACCAGCCCGTGCTTCCTCTTCAGCACGCCAATCATCACTTTTTTTCTCCATTTATCCACTTTTCTGCTGTATTTTTTCTCTTTTGACTACAATTTATATATATACTAAAAATCACATGAGTTCGAAATATAAAGTGCAACAATCATGTGTAAAACTCTAAGAAAAACAAGGCATTCTCCACGAATTTTAGATGCCCATCAGACAACAAATGTTTGCATGTATTAATTCAAAGATGGTGCCCACTAGGGCGGTAAAGTTTCAAACTGGTTCATCGATGGACCAAGGGTCATAGTAGTACTTTACAAATAAAAATATGTAAAAAAATTAAATTCTAATAAAAAAAAACTCTTTCTCCTCAATCCTCAGTCGGTTTCAGCTTCCCTAACCAGAGCCCACCACCTCAAACCCCTCCCCACCTCACCCACCCCTCCCCATTTGCTCCAAATCCTTGACTTTATCATGACAAACTTTCCTCTCATATGTAAAAAAGCACTAGAAATCTTTGATATGAATAAATGAGATGAAACAAAACCAACATCCAAACCTCTGCAATTTGCTTGGCCCTTCGGTACCTCATCATGCGCTCCAAATAGGAAACAAAAACCAACATCAAAACCTTTGCAATCCAGATTTGCTGCCATCAATGCTATGCCGAATACAATCCCCATAAACATCCTCGAAACCAAACCCATTCCCATCAATGCTATGCCGAATACAATCCCCATCAATGTTATGCCGAATACAATCCCCATTCACATATTCCAAATAGGAACCCAAAATTTTCACATAAACTTCCTGGCAGTGGGGGATGCGCGAATATGGAGAGACACGCGGGTCGGATCTGATTGGGAGCATGCCTGGGTCGTGGGTGATTGCGGTAGGAAGGTAAAAGCAGCACGTTGAGGGAAGAGGAGGCGGTCGGTGGCTGGGCTTCGCGGGGCGAGCACGGTGGTGCACGGAAACGTGCGGCGGGGGAGGAGGCAGAGTATGAGATGAGGCTCCGACGGAAGGTGGTGGTTGTGGCGGAGAGCAAAACCAGTGAGAAAAGGGAGAAGAAGAGGGGTCTATTACCCTATTGCCCTTTTATCATCCATTAAATCCTAACCATCCCATAAAAGAATATTCCAAGATTCTCAGATCTAACGACATATGATGATGGTCCACCGGTGGACCAGTTTGAAACTTGTCCACCCTAGTGGGCACCTTCAAGGATGTTCGAACTTATATAAACCCATACTTTCTTGACTACAAACAGGCAAATGATACATTTAAGGCTTAATACATCAGAAGGCCCCTGAAATTGTAAAGGGAATCAGTTTTAGGGCCTGTAAAATTTTCGCATCAAATTGGGTCCCTAAGAATTTTTTTTTAATTCAATTAAGGCCAAATCTCAATTTTGTCCTAGTCATCAGTGACACCTGGCTTTTATAAGTTTTTTTTTAATTAAAAAAATAATTTTTAATTCCAAGTCAACAAAATAATCAGAAAAAAAAATTAAAAAACTTAATAAAAACCTAATCTAATAATCCTAAACTAAACAACCTAATAATCTAATAAACCTAATTTAAAAATCTAATCTTCAACACCATATCACCAACCCAGAAACCCACCGCAACCCACGCCACCCTCACCCCCAACCGGAAACCCACCCCCACCAATCGCAACCCACCCCACCCTCACCCCCAACCCCACCCAGAAACTGAGCCCACAAAGAGAAGATGAAGAAGAGGAAGAGGAGAGGGAGAGGAACAACCTTGCGATCAGATCTAGGCAAGAAGAAGCACCACCAAAACCCAGCACCCAGCTCACCTTGTCATCATCTTCAACATCTCACCCAGAAACTCACCCACCTCGTAACCCACCCCACCCTCACCTGCAACCCACGACAGAAACCACCCCCACCCAGAACCCATCACAACCCACCCCACCCCACCTGCAACCCAGATGGAGGACAAGAGATAGAAGAGGGAAATGGCGCCATCATCTGAGTCTGTTCCGCTCTACCTCATACCACCACCCCCACCGATTCCCCTTTCGTTTGCTGCTATTATTTTGGTTGTGGGATCCATGAATTTGACAAAATGCAGAAACAAGAGTTCCCTCTCTCTCTCTCTCTCTCTCTCTCTGTTTCTCTCTGATTCAGATTCAGATTTCAAAGACGGTGAGAGGGGCTTCGCTTCGTGCTTCTCAGTGGAAAATGAAAGTGGGGTGTGGGTTGCTAGTAGTAGCTCTCAGTGGACGGTGGCTGAATGGGAGGGGTGGAGAACGACCCAAAACTTATCTCTTTCGATTTTGTGGTGGTGGAGAAGGAGGAGGTGTTGATAATGGTGGAGAGGGAGGGATCATAAGGGTTGAAGCTGCGGGTTGGTGGAGGGTTAGGGTTGAGGGTGGTGTCGGGTTGAGTTTCCTGGTGGGGTGGGGTGGGGGTTGGGTTTTTTTTTTGTTAATTTATGATTTGGAATAAAAAATTTAAGTTTTCAAAATTTTCAATTAAAAAAAATTAGAAATGCCACGTGGAAAAGCTGAGTAGGCTAAAGTTCGAGCCACATCATCTGCTGGACCACTTTGTCCTTAATTGAATTAAAAAAAAATTTAGGGACCCAATTTGATGCGAAAATTTTTCAGGCCCTGGAATTGATTCCCTTTACAATTCCAGGGGCCTTCTGATGTATTAAGCCTTTATTAAAAAAAAGAATGAGGCTACAAATTTATCCATGTTAGGAGCAAGCAAGCTATATTAATATTTATTTATTTTACTTATTACATAATATATTAAATAAAAATAAAATTTTATACTATTAAACATGTCGACTTATCGGGCTTAATATGTTTTTCCAAAGGCCTAAACTTGACCCACTTAATTAAATATGCTATTTAAAAATGCTTAACCGGATCTTTTTATTAAATAGGTTGGGCCCTAAACAAGTCATGCCATAAACATCTATCTTTCGTCTGACCTACTTCCATTATTACACATTAGATTTTTCACGCGAGGATTGAAATGTGGACGTACGAAAACGGAAAACCCCCCACAAAAAAATAGGGTCATGGATGAGAATAATTATCAAAGACCGGTTTATATGAGTGAAAAAAACAACATCACCCTCAATATAAAAAGTTAAATCAATAATAAATAAAAATTAAAAAATGGCTTGAAACAGCCCATTATGAATGCTCAACAAAATATTTAAAGTGTTAGACTTGATAAGAAAAACAACCCATTATGAATGCTCAAGAAAATATTTAAAGTGTTAGGCATATTTATCACAAATTTTGCCTGACTTAGTTCTGTATCTCATATACACTCTAACAAGGTATTATACCCGTGCAACGCACGAGTTTATTTATAACACTTTTTAACATTATATAATAATGATTACAGTTTAAATTATTAAATAAATATTGAAATATTTTTTATTTTAAAATAAAAATAATAATTGTTTTCAACATTTCAATAATTTCCAAAAAAAAAATTAATTTCAATAGTATTGGAGTTTTGTAAATAATTAATATTACTCAAAATTTAATAAATAATATTTAATAATCAGTCTTTGATCATTTTATAAATTTAATTATTTATTTTTTTAATAATGTAAAAAATAATACAATCCATTTGAAAAAATAATTAAGCAATAAGTTTTTAATACCATCAAAAAAAGTTGATTTAATTACCATTTTTTATACTTTTTACTGAGAAAGGAATTTTTTGGGAAGGACAATCTCAATTTCCCAAACAGGTTTACACATGTTAAAATCGAGAAAAATAAAGTAATTTCATTTTTTTCAACTATAATAAGATATAATTAAATAGATTATCTATTATGTAGAAAATTTATATTTATTCAACTTTGGTCATAACTTTTTTCTACTAAGCTTGCTCAAAATCGTTTTTACTAATATATAATAAGATCATAAAATATTGAGATTGTTTCTTCAAGTAAAGCACACATATGTTATAGTTAATGGTAAATAACTTATAGCGTTATTTCTAAATTTAAACTATTTTATCTAAATTATTTATTGATAACATTATATTGTAATTAATCAAGTTTATTTTTTGTTATTTTCCCCTTATGCAAAATTCAAGTCAATTTTCAACTTAGGCAGTTGAATTACTTTTGACGATACAATTTTATTTAGTTTTTAATTTTATTATTAATATATTAATTACAAAGAAATTTGTTATTGATTCCTTTATTTCAATACAAGCGTTGGAAGATTTTACTGCTTAATTATTTAATTTAATTTTTCATGATAATTAAATTAAAAAAAAATGACTGACTAATATTTTTTTTTTGAAATATTTTGTATCTAATTAAATATTTTATTAATTTATTATATTAACCTGTATTAACCTTCCAACCTCAAATAAAAGTGTAGTTTTTGTTTATTAGACTGTCCTGTTTCATTTTTTTTTTCACTCCTTTTTAGAGAACTAAAGTGTTATGTTTCAGGAGTCGTTTGTCATGTTCTATTCTACCTTATACAACAAACACGAAATTTAGTTGGTAGTTTAACAACTAATTGATTTGAAAAATTTATTGATAAGTTTTTAGTTTTTTTTTGTTACAGTAGAAAATAGATAAGTTTTTAGTTTAGTTTAATGTATATAATACAAATGATTTTTTTTTTTTGTACTTTTGGTGTATTTATAACAAAATTTCAATTGAGTTGTACATTTTAGTAGTAGTTGAATAGCTAATATTTTAATTTAATTTATTTAATACAAAGGAAAATTTTAATACAAAGGTTCAAAGTAACTTTTACATTTTAGTAGGTAGTGTGAAACATAGTAATAAGTTTTATTTGTTATTTTTTAAAAAATCCTCAACTTATGATGAATAGTAATTATTAAATTAATTTTAATTTTAAGTTTAATATATAACAAATTCGAAAGTTTTACAATTAGAAAGAAGTATAAAAGATTAATATTAACTATCTAATATTATTATTAATGTAAAGTTAGTCAATTCCAAATATTATTATTACTTAAAAATTTCCCTCATTTGTAATTAATAATTAAAATTAAAACAATATTAATATTTAATTTAAAATATGATAAATTGAAAAATTTAACCATTACTAATTAATAATTAATAATAAGGGATGTATATTGAAAGTTAAATAGAAATTTATTTAACTTCATTGTTTAATCATTAATGCATTTAATACTTATAGCTCAAGTGAGCTTTATATATATATATATATATATATATATATAGCTCAAATATTAAATATATATATATCATGTATTTAAATTTTTTTTAATCCTAATTAGTAATTACATTCTAATTTCTTTTTTCCCAATTTGTTATACTTTAAATCAATATACCAAAATTATTTTAATTTTTCTAATATATATACGAAAACATAAAATACAAATTTTTTGAGTTAATTACCAAATTAATCTTTTAAAACTATTTGATGATATCAATTTTTATGACATATTTGATATTATTTAGAACATAGGACATTACATTCAATTTTTTTATTATTTTGTTATATAAAAAATAACTATAATTATTTAAAAAAAAAATTCAGCATATATCTTAAGAGTTTAATGGATATGCACTGACAGTGTAAAATAGTTTTACACAGTCATTCAATCAAAACATGCCACATAGGAGAGATAATTACATTTGACTATAATTTTAATTAAAAGAATAAGATATTTTCTGATTTGGCGGAATTCAATTGGATGTCTGTGTAAAACTATTTTACACTGTCAGTGCATATCTGGACTGGGCGGGACATAAAGAAGATTATGTCCCGCCCAAGATGAACAATAAACCATTAAAGATAGCCATGGCGGGAAGTGTGACACAACGAGCTTCATCGCCCTCCCTTAGGTGATGGACCCACAAGCCAGCTGGAAGATTCCTTTGGATTTGTCTTATATGTATGGGGATTTGGGCCCTGATTGTCAGGCCCAAATATAGGAAAGATCCATATCATGACCACCCCCTCTATAAAAGGGGAGGTCATCCACTTGTACGAGACCAACTTTTTCAGCATTAATGAGAATATTCCTTTTATGGTAGTTTTGCTATTTTAGTGCTCTGCTAGGGTTTACTTTTTGTCTTTCTCTTACGTAAGCTTGCCCTAGTACAGAACATTGGCGCCGTCTGTGGGGAAGACTCAGCTCTTCCGGTGACAGAAGGAGGAATCGCGAGCCATGGAGACTCGTTCATACGGCGTAGGTCGGCGCGATCATCGCCGGCGCGGTGGTGGTCGACACGGCGGTCGCGCCGGCGGACGAAACAACAACCGTCCCGTACTGGACGACCAAGAGCAGGAAGCTTCCTCGGAGGAGGTCCACTCAGTGGCGCCGTCGCCGGCGTCATTGGTGAATGCAGCTCCAGGAAGACCTTCAGATCTGATCGCTAAATCAGATCCAGGTGTTCGGCGGCGTTCAACGCCGCCTGACTACGTGAACTTGGAAGATCTTAAAACAACTGCTCCACGGAGAGCGCAAGAGGCAGTGACAGGTATCACGCCTGCGGCTTTGCAACAAATGTTAGATACCTTGCAGAAGGTGCAGTCCCAAAACGAGCAGTTGCAAGCCCAAGTTGAGTATCTTACTCAGCGGCAGAATTTTAAGCAAGAACAACGCCTGGAGGCGGAGGATGTAGTTGAATTCCAACCTTTTGTTCCAGCCATCACTAGGGTGGACATTCCAAAGCACCTGCAAACCATGGCATTAGACGCCTTTTCGGGCGAATCTGATCCTATGGAGCATCTTAGATACTTCAATACTAAAATGGTGATCGGCGGGGCGTCGGATGCGGTAAAATGTCGATTATTGCCTTCCACGTTCAAGGGCATGGCGATGCAGTGGTTCATTCGACAACCGCCCTTCTCCATTGATAATTTCACTGATCTGTCCACTAAGTTTCTGACTCAATTTTCCGCCAATAAAACCACAAAAGCAACAATGTTTGATCTTATCAGCATACATCAGCAACCAGGCGAGAAATTAAAAACCTACATGGCACGCTTCAGCAAGATGGCGGTGCAGTTGGAGGATGAAAATCCAGATGTCTGTTTGGCGTCATTCAAAAATGGCCTTCGGGCGGGAGATTTGAATAGAGACTTAACAAGGCGACCGGCGAAGGATATGATGGATCTTCGCGCTCGTGTTCAAGAGTTCATATTGATTGAGCAAGATGACCAGAAGAAACAAGAAAGAGAGGAAGGACGTAAGCAGTCTCAATCTGGCGGTGTTTCACAAGACAAATCTAAGGCGGGGAAGGAAACCAGGATAGCGCAAACCCCCCGTGTACCAAGACCGGGACCATACCACAACTCTAAACCTGGCTTTCAAAATACATGGCACAGAAATTCACAAGGTCCCGCTGCTGCCACAGCTGGTCAGCCTGGTGCTTCGCCAACGCCAATCCCACTTACTAAGTTGAATGCACCCTTAAGTACCATTTTAAGGGCGGTTGGACAGACCAACGTTGTGCAGTACCCACCACCCCCACGGCGGCCGCCAGCTAACGTGGACACCAATAGGTGGTGCGAGTACCACAGAGCGTTGGGGCATACGACAGATAATTGCTGGAATTTAAGGCGGGAAATTGATCGCTTGATTAAAGCTGGCCATTTGGCAAACTTTGTCAAAGACACAACAGCGCCGGAGGTAGCTAAAATCACTCAAGGGGACAAAGGTAAAGGTAAAGAGATAGTTGAAGAGTTGGGCGATCCTGTTGGGGAATGCTCATCTATTGCAGGAGGATTTGGCGGGGGTGCAATTTCAAGTAAGGCCAGAAAACGCTACGTGGCGGCAGTACACTCAGTACAGGAGTCGAACGAAGGCGAGTGTTGGGTGAATCATTCCCCTATTATATTCACCCCTCAGGATTTTGCGCATGTAATTCCCCATGACAACGATCCAATTGTGGTAACAATTAGGGTTAACAATTATGTGACAAAGAAAGTATTCTTAGACCAGGGATCTTCGGCAGATATCATCTATGGAGACGCCTTCGATCGCCTGGGACTAAAGGAATCAGATTTGAAACCATACAGGGGAACTTTGGTGGGATTCACAGGAGACCGTGTCAGTGTGCGGGGATACGTCGAAATTCCGACTGCCTTTGGAGAAGGAGAGTTTGTCAAGAAGTTTCAAGTAAAGTACTTAGTATTGGCGTGTAGAGCCAATTACAACGTACTCTTGGGGCGAGACACCCTCAACAAGGTCTGCGCGGTCATCTCAACTGCTCATTTAACTGTTAAATATCCCGCCTGCAACGGGAAGGTCGGGATATTGCGTGTAGACCAGAATGCAGCAAGGGAATGCTATTTGAGGAGCGTGGCGCTCTATGGGCGGAAGGCCGCCAAGGAGAGCCACCGAATTACAGAAATCTTCCCACAAGAAGGATTTAGCTTGGACCCAAGAGATGATGCTGATGATTTTCGCCCACAACCGCTGGAGGAAACCAAGCAGGTGCAAGTCAAGGACAAGTTTCTAAAGATTGGCAGTGGTTTGACAACAGAACAAGAGGACAGACTAATCACCCTTCTGGGTGATAATCTAGATCTCTTCGCATGGACCATCAATGATGTACCAGGGATTGATCCCAAGGTGATCACTCACAAACTAGCCATACGACCAGGGGCGACCCCGGTCATCCAACCAAGGCGAAGAATGAGTGAAGAAAAGAACAAGGCTGTACAAGTAGAGACTGAAAAATTGATCAAGGCCCGCTTCATCCGTGAGGTACAGTACCCAACGTGGCTCGCCAATGTTGTAATGGTCAAGAAGGCCAATGGGAAATGGCGAATGTGCACGGACTACACGAGCCTGAACAAAGTGTGTCCCAAAGATTCGTACCCACTTCCCAATGTTGACAAGCTTGTGGATGGAGCTTCAGGGAATGAACTTTTAAGTCTCATGGACGCTTATTCGGGCTATAATCAGATTATGATGCATCCCTCGGATGAGGAAAGTACAGCATTCATGACCAATCAGGCGAACTATTGTTACAAGACAATGCCTTTTGGTTTGAAGAATGCAGGAGCTACGTACCAACGGCTCATGGACAAAATTTTTTCAAAGCAAGTAGGCAGGAATATGGAGGTGTATGTGGATGACATGATTGTAAAATCCGCCAGGGCTAGTGATCATGGCGGCGACCTTAAAGAAGCGTTTGATCAGTTAAGAACATATCAAATGAAGTTAAACCCTGAGAAGTGTTCTTTTGGGATCCAGGGAGGAAAATTCTTGGGATTTATGTTAACATCAAGAGGAATAGAAGTAAACCCAGATAAGGGAAGGGCGATCTTGGAAATGAAAAGCCCAACAAGTATAAAGGAGGTTCAGCGTTTGACAGGGCGAATGGCCGCCTTGTCACGTTTCTTGCCAATGGCGGGTGACAAAGCGGCCCCGTTCTTCACATGTTTAAAAAAGAATTCAAAGTTTCAGTGGACAGAGGAATGCGAGCAAGCTTTTACCAAATTGAAAGAAACATTGGCCACATTACCGGTACTCTCCAAGCCAACACCAGGCGTTCCATTAGTGCTCTATTTGGCGGTTACTGACAAGGCGGTAAGTACGGTTTTGCTCCAGGAAGAAGGAAAAAAGCAGAAAGTTATATATTTCGTGAGCCATACTTTACAGGGGGCAGAATTGCGGTACCAAAAAATTGAAAAGGCGGCTTTGGCGATTCTGAAAACTGCAAGGCGCCTCAGACCTTACTTCCAAAGTTTCCAAGTCAAAATTAAAACTGATGTTCCCTTAAGGCAAGTACTTCAGAAGCCTGATTTATCAGGGCGATTGGTTAGCTGGTCAGTTGAGCTGTCAGAGTATGACTTACAATATGAGCCAAGGGGCCAAGTCACAATCCAGAGTTTAATTGACTTCGTGGCGGAATTAACACCCACTGAAGGAGAGAAGACTCAAGGAGAATGGGTCCTGTCTGTGGATGGATCCTCTAATAACACTGGAAGTGGGGCGGGAATAACAATCGAAAGTCCAGATAAAATGATCATTGAACAGTCTCTCAAGTTCGAGTTCAAGGCGAGCAATAATCAATCTGAGTACGAGGCTCTGATTGCCGGCTTAAGGTTGGCCATTGAATTGGGAGTCCAGAAGTTATTTATCAAAGGAGATTCGCAGTTAGTGGTTAAACAAGTGAAAGGTGAGTACCAGGTGAAGGATCCGCAACTGTCCAAATATTTGGAAGTGGTGCGCAGATTGATGATGGAGGTCAAAGAAATCAAAATAGAACATGTCCCGAGGGGACAAAATGAGAGGGCTGATGTGTTGGCAAAGTTGGCAAGCACAGGGAAATTGGGCAACTACCAGACAGTCATTCAAGAAACCCTGCCTCGCCCGAGCATTGATTTGGTAGAAATAAAGTTGAAAGCTGTAAAGTCAGTCAGTGAGGGCGAGGTATCTTGGATGGAATCGATTAAAACCTTCTTAGAGAACCCACCAAAGGAGGATGATTTGAACACGAGAGCAAAACGAAGGGAAGCCAGTTTTTACACACTGGTGGGTGGAGAGTTGTATCGGCGAGGAATCATGTCTCCTATGCTCAAATGTGTCGATATCAAGGACGCCCTCGGAATAATGGCGGAAGTCCACGAAGGCGTGTGTTCTAGTCATATTGGCGGGCGATCCTTGGCAGTTAAGGTGATAAGAGCAGGATTCTATTGGCCAACGATGAAGAAGGATTGTTTGGAGTATGTTAAGAAATGTGAAAAATGTCAAGTCTTTTCTGACCTACACAAGGCTCCACCAGAAGAATTAACAACCATGATGTCGCCTTGGCCGTTCGCCATGTGGGGGACCGATATCTTAGGACCATTCCCTGTGGCGAAGGCACAAATGAAGTACATCATCGTGGCGGTTGATTACTTCACTAAGTGGATAGAGGCTGAGGCAGTAGCAACTATCACGGCCGCCAAGGTCAGGAGCTTCTTGTGGCGAAGGATTATTTGTAGATTTGGGGTTCCCAGGGCATTAGTAATGGATAACGGAACACAATTCACAAGTAGTGTTACCCGAGAATTTTGTACAGAAATGGGAATCGAGATGCGATTTGCCTCTGTAGAACATCCACAGACCAATGGGCAGGCTGAATCGGCTAACAAAGTTATCCTGAAGGGTTTAAAGAAGAAACTGGATGAAGCAAAAGGGCTTTGGGCGGAGGAACTACCAGGCGTTCTTTGGGCATACAACACCACGGAGCAGTCAAGCACAAAGGAAACCCCGTATCGTCTAACTTATGGAACTGACGCCATGCTCCCAGTGGAAATTGAAAACCAAAATTGGCGAGTGGCTCGGTTTAATGAAAATGACAACGGAGAAAACTTAATAGCAAATCTAATTATGCTGCCCGAGGAACAACGAGAGGCCCACATAAGAAATGAGGCGGGAAAAGTGAAGGTGGCAAGAAAGTTCTCAACAAAAGTGGTGCCAAGAAAAATGAGGGTAGGAGACTTAGTGCTCCGAAAAAATACAATACCCGATAAACACAACAAACTCTCACCCAACTGGGGCGGGCCTTACAGGATTATTGGCGATGTTGGAGGAGGAGCTTATAAGTTGGAACAACTAAGCGGTCAAAAGGTTCCACGAACATGGAACGCCTCTCATCTAAAGCAGTATTTTAGTTAGTAGAAACAACAAATGTAAATGAAGTCGCACTCTTTTTCCCTTTCTTTGGAAAGGTTTTTAATGAGGCGACAATTGTAATGAAGGGACAATTGTTCCCATACGAAGGAAAATTAATGAAAAGATCATTTCAACAGAATCGTATGTTTTTTGAATTTTTATTACGAGTTCATGCAATGCAAATCGTATCAAGGTATGCAAATACCGCGAGTAAACCTTTCGGAATAAGAAAGTATCGCCTTCAAAAGTTAAAAGCCTTGGCAATTCTAGTGGCCACTAGAAACCAAGCCTCGTCGAAAAATCGGCTAAGGTATATAACAACGAAAGTTGGGAACAACTAAAAACAACGAATGAACTTAAGATGATATCCATTTAAAGTAGAGAAAAGGGGGCGATGCCCATACATGATTTGGAATGAAAATAAAACGGGGCAATGCCCAAAGAAAAATTTCAACTTCATAAAATAAAAACAAATTCAAGCCAGGTTCTCGTTGTTGGCGTTGTTGCCCTGGCTTGTCCCAGCTTGAGGATCTTCCTTCCCTTGATCCTCATTCCTGTGCTGCTCATTCCCATCCTCGCCATCTTCTTCAGGCTCACTCTCATCATTGAATTGGGGAAGGAGATCGAGGCTAATGTCATCATCACCAACTACTTGACCATCCTTGATCTCCTTCAGCCACCCAATGCGGGAAAGATCAAAGCCCGGCTCAACTACACTGATCTGCTCTTTGGCCGCCAGAAAGCCTTGAGCATATTGGAGAGAAGCACGCCCTAGGATGGAAGCATTCAGGCGATCATGTTTCTTCTCCAACTTTTGATATTTGGCTTGAATGGCAGTGTGCTTGTCATTTATGGCTTCTTTAAGAGACTTGGTCTTTTGAAGAAGCAGGTCCGAAGCAGCCAAGTCTTCAGTTAATTTAGCACACTTCTCCTCAGCAGATTTCAGCTTGTTGTTGGCGGTCTCAGCATCAGTTTTAGCCCGTTCATAGGCTGTCTTGTAATCAGCTGCCTTCTTCTCAAAACGGTTTTTGGCTGAGATCAACTCTTTCACACACTGAGCCATTCCCGCTACAGTACTGGCGGCAGAAAGCGCGTGATGGATCGCCATGGAAGCAATGTTGGGGGGACCCTGACCGGAAATGTCCTTGTGAATCCGGTTGTCAAAAGTACGGGTCATGAATTCCAGCCCATTGAAGTGAGGATCCGACAAGCTCAGCAAGGGGGGAGGAGCTTCGCCACCGATGGCTGAACTAGGGCCAGCCTGGCCAAATGGAGTTGATGGGCGGTTGATCAGCGTGCTTGAATCTTGTTGAGGGGGCGGGACATTGTCATGTCCCTTCTTTTTCTCAGCTGGACGACTTTTTGAATCAAGAGTTGATTGGTGGAGAGGCTTACCACCAGCAGCACCTGAAGTTTTTTGACGTTTAGGGTCCCTGACGTTGTCAGAACCCGAGGTACCTTCATTCTTCTTCTTCTGCTCAGTTTCGGCGGCCCTCTTTTTCGCCGCCGCAGCAGACTGGGCGAGGTACTCCTTCATCTTGAGTGGGTTCGCGTCAACCTTGCCTTTTCCCATCGTAGCTGTACGGAAAACATCAATTAGACGAGATACATGAACAAAAAGAAAAAGAAGTTACGTACAAAGATTATAAACTTACTAAAAAATTGATTTAAAGTGCCGGATTTCGACGCCTCAATCAAGTCGTGACCGGAAATTACTGGTAGTGTGCGGAGGTAATCGGCGACGCCTTGTTCAGATTCATCCAAGGCGTCGTATGAAACAGATATTTTTCGGCGAGGGTTCTTTGTCCAGTAAAAAGGGAAGAGGGGGTTATTGTCAGAATCTCGGAACAAGTTCTTTATTTCGGGCGACTCCACAACTTTAAAGTATTTCTTCTGCCATACTTTGTAATGGCTTTTAAGGGCGGTAAACCGACTCATGTTCTTACGGGCTAATAGTGGAACCCATTTCACAGAAGTAGGTTTAGTGGTGACTGATTTATAAAAAAGGAAGAACAAGGGATAGGTTGGAGTGAAACTCAAGTGTTCACAAAGAATTTCAAAGCAGCGGAGGAAACCCCAGGCGTTGGGCTGGAGTTGGCAAGGCGCCACATTCAGAAAAGAAAGAACGTGACATATAAACGGCGAGAAGGGAAGTTTAATGTTTAAATCTAAGAAGAAATAGCCATAAACAAAGAAAAAATCGGGCGATCCATCGTCTGGTTCTTTACGCAACAGAACACAGTCATCTTCGCCACATGGGAGGACATTCAACAGATGATCTTCATTATTTGAGGTGGCGGGATCTATCTTCGTGAACCCTTGAGCAGAAATTCGAAGCGAACTAATGCTCCCAACGCTGCTCCAGATAGAATGCAACAGACATTTATCTTCAACTAAATGCACGTCAGAGCGCCATTCAGGTGAAGATAAATCTCCATTAGAGGAGAGAATTGAGTCTACAGAGCCGGCGGGACCGGAATCATCATGGGTAGAAGGCGAGGAATGAATTTCAATTATAGAGGGGGCGACAACTTCCTCCTCCGTGGAGGGTGAAGAAAGTTCTAGGGAAGGAAGGCTAGCGTTTGGTAAAGACATGCGAGGCAGTTTCATAAAAAGAAGATGAACAGAGTTGAAAGAAGAAAGAAGATGAACAGAGTCAGAGAAAAAAGAAGTAAACGAAGAGTCTCAAGAAAGAGAAAAACTAACCAGAGGGAGAACCGTGAATTTGAGAAAGGAGAACGTCGGCGATAGGGGAGCACCGCGCAATGACGACGGCCGGAGGAAGAAAAGGTTCACCGGAGTTCAAAGAAGAGAATGAAAGCTGCGGTGAAAAGGGTTTTCAGAGCAAAAGTTTTAAGAAAGTGAAAAATGAAAAGTGAAAAGGGGATTTTATAGAGAGAAAGGAAGAGAGAGAATGAGTGGGGGAAGATCGTGGGATCGTGGGATTTGAAATTCGAAAAGTTAGGAAGCGAAAAGACATTACTCCTCGAGACGCGCAACTGAAGATTGCATTTATAACAAATGATGACGAAATCCCGGAAAATAAGGATACGTGCGTCAGTTGAAAAGACGTGGTTGACGGTTATGATTAATGGCGACATATCTTTGAAACGGCAACAAAGGTGGCGAAGCGTGAAAATGGCGATGTAACAACGAAGGTAAAATGGCGATGTAACAACGAAGGTAAAATGGCGATGAACGAATAAACAATAGAGGCGAACTACTAGGTAACATGATGAAGACATTTCGACTCTTTACTCGAGTCTCATGTCTTGGGGGCATGTGGACTGGGCGGGACATAAAGAAGATTATGTCCCGCCCAAGATGAACAATAAACCATTAAAGATAGCCATGGCGGGAAGTGTGACACAACGAGCTTCATCGCCCTCCCTTAGGTGATGGACCCACAAGCCAGCTGGAAGATTCCTTTGGATTTGTCTTATATGTATGGGGATTTGGGCCCTGATTGTCAGGCCCAAATATAGGAAAGATCCATATCATGACCACCCCCTCTATAAAAGGGGAGGTCATCCACTTGTACGAGACCAACTTTTTCAGCATTAATGAGAATATTCCTTTTATGGTAGTTTTGCTATTTTAGTGCTCTGCTAGGGTTTACTTTTTGTCTTTCTCTTACGTAAGCTTGCCCTAGTACAGAACAATATCCATTAAACTTATATCTTAATAGTAGAAAAGTCAGAATTAACTTTTATTAATTATTTTAATATCATTAAAAATCATTAAATATCAAATTAATGCAGCAGTTATTTTTTAAAAAGTCACAATTCCCTTTTGCTAATTATTCTAATTTAATTAATAACTATTAAACGTAATATTAATACATTAGTTATTTTTAAAAATATAAAATATTTATTAATATCTAAATTATTAAAAATCAGAAAATATAAATATGATGTCATCAAGCTAGACACTTGTTGTTATTGTGTATGATTTGTCATCCACCACACCTTATCAAACAAGATTATCTATATTTGTCTTTAAACTTTAAAACGAAAAATAGGACATAAGGAAAGGAAAAAACTAGATTCCGGGAAATAGAAGATATGCTAAATTGCTAATGCCTCCCTATATGCTTCTTTCTAAAAGGCAAAATAAAGAAAAGTGGGTTTTACCTTGGTCTTCTTCATGTCATGTCTATGTCTATGTTTATGTTATCTTCCAGCCAATATGTGTCACGTTGTCATTCCATCACGTGGCGCCTCATCTCCTTTCCCTCCCATACCTTCGACACGTGTGCATGCCTCGAAATTCACAAAACCAATGTCCCATCCTCCAAAGGGAAACACCCTCAAACAAAACAACAACATTAGCCTCGTACGCGCCACACGCTCCTCCCGCCACGTGTCCCCACTTGACTCCCTTTTCCATCCACATGTCGCCACCTTATCCCACAGGGACATTTTCGTCATTTCACAAACCCCCAATTGCACAGTTTCAACACTCTCTCACTTCCCCTTCATCCGTTTTTGCTTTCAATGTTTTTTCACCTTTTTCTCTTCTTTCTCTGTATCTCTATATGCTTATGCTCATGCTGAAAACCTGGCAGAAAAAAATGTTGAATTTCTGGTTCCAAAGCCATTTGCTGTGATAACAGAACAACACTTGTCAATTTTTACATGGGAAAAACCATTGAATTTTGCTCCCTCTGATGTCACTGTGTTGCATCATTATCAACTTTGAGTTACTACTATCTTGATCAAGTTCCCTGCATCACTTCAGGATTTTCCGGGGTTTCGTCAACTGGGTTTGTCTGTTAGTGAAGTTTCGTGGAAATTTCTCACCCCATGGCAGAGGTTGAAGACAGAGAAGAGGGTCGTCACATTTCTCCTCCTCCAACAACAGCAGCCCAAATGAGTGGTTTCCCGAGAGATCTGTTGAAGAGTTTCATGGCGGCGACGAACAATCACCTCCAGAAGCAGAAAATGAATTTGCCGGGGATGAAGGTGGAGGCGGAGCAACGTGATGCAGGGGAGAAGGAAGGAGCAGAGGAGGAGGAGTTAGAGCTGAGTCTTGGCCTTTCGATGAATGGTCGATTTGGGGTGGACCCGAATGCGGCCAAGAAGATCAAGAGAACGACGTCGAAACCGGAGTTTGTGAACCAGGCGAGGAATGAGGAGATGGGGTATGCGGTGGCGCCGGTGTCGGCTTATGGCGGCGGTGGTAGCAGTGGAAGCGGATATGTCGGCGGTGGTGCTGGTGGTGGTGGTCATCTGATCAGGACGTGTTCCCTTCCGACGGAGACAGAGGAAGAGTGGAGGAAGAGGAAGGAGTTGCAGACGCTGAGGAGAATGGAGGCGAGGAGGAAGCGCTCGGAAAAGCAGCAGAGGAATTCGAGGAGGAATCATCGTGGGTTGTCTGAAGAGGTTGCTGCTGGTTCGGATGGGGGGAGCAATAATCTGGTGGAGCAAGGTGCAGGGGCTGGGGGTTTGAGCAGAACGGTGTCGTTGACCACTCGTGTTGGTGGACTTGGTTTGAATGACAAGGAGAAGGGGAATGTGTTGCTTCTACCTCCATCGCCGCCTTCGATTGGTTCTTCTTCTCATGGAACAGGGTCTTCAGGGACATCAGAATCTGAGTCTCAACATGGTCAAGGTGAGTGATTGTGCTTCAATTTTGAGGTGTTTAATTGTTCATGCATTTGCTTTCTTTCTTGAATTGTGATTGTTTATTTTTAGGTTTTGAGTGCCTTTTTTCTTTCGAATTTGATGCCTTCATTTTAGGATTTTGGTCATCGATCAAGGCAGAATGTGGCCATCTATATTTAGGGTTCTTTTTTCTTTCAATTTAGATTTAGATACTAATTGGTTTTGGTTATATTAGATTGATCAAGATCGGTTATTGGATTGTATTCTATTGTATTGTATTACTCTGTCACATGGTGGTAAGTCACTGACCATTGTCTTCACTGTCAAGGTTGATCATGCACTGTCATGTCTAGGGTTTTTAATTGCGGTTCTGGTTGTAGCTGCTGCTGGGTCACGGAATTGCAGACAAATGCGGTGCCTATGTGGCCGCAATTGCGGTCACGGTGCCTATGTGGCCACAATTACTGTTGTGGACCACAGTTTGAAACCACCACTGCAACTTGAAACCATGATCATGTCAGATCATGTCATTGTCTTTGCCTTTCCAGAATTGATAAAAGATTTGTCTTAGTTCCTTTTGACAATTTTGCAAAACCCAACAAATCACTCTATAGGATAATCTAAGATGAAATTTCCATCTACTACTTTGAAATAATACAGATCTCCTATGTGTAGATGTTTTCATTCTTGGTGTCAGGTATGCACAGTCATTCAGAACTTCCAGCATAATTGTCCTGCCTTTTCTTTAATCCATTTTTATAATTACCTTAGATATAAGATTTTTCATTCGTAATTCCGGTGATAATTTTCTTTGATTGTTAAATTTGCATTATTCATGGTGCTCATTCAACTAGTTTTTCATAGTAATTATTAAGGAAAGGAAGAATTTTATAAATTATTTGGTTGAGGATGACTGGAAGTTATTTATCTATACAAAATCAATTTCCAGATTCCTGATTTTGAAGTTAATGAACTCATGTTATATGCCTGCTGATATTTGGAATATTAATAACTTCTATAACTAAACCCTCATTGCCAGTATGTATAGTGCATCACTATTCTAGGGTCCTGTCCTGTGTCCATATGTTGGGGAGGGAAGAGTCTAGAGTACTCTTATAGTGGGTGTTTGCTTCTATGTTGCACTCACACGCTGAGGGTTGGGGCATGTCAATGCAGGAAGCCTTACTGGCCAACGTCATAATTTACGTGGTTTTCATGCTATACATGCTATACGTGATACCGTGATGCGTTACCAAACATACTGATAGTTTATTTATTGTCTCCGACATTGATTCTATATTGGTGTGAGTGCCTTTAGATTGACCGTTATCTCTTGGAATAAATGCCTGGATTTTTGTGAAAACACCATCTGATGGCCTTCACGTGGCGTCCGCTTTAAATCCGAGCGCCCCGTCCATTTTAAACCCTAGCGACCCATTAAGAACGTGACGACACTGAAAAAATTAAATTCTATCACATTTTGCTATCCGGTCTCATTTGCACATCTCTACTTGTGGTTCTGTTTTATTTGTTCAAGGGCAGCTAATTATGATACTTTTGGCAAATTTTATTTATAACAGTATGTTTTGTACTTTATTGTTCTTGACATAGGTTAAATTCTATTTATTACAATATGTTTCTACTTTATTGTTCTTGACATAGTTTATTAGTTCTCTTTATTTTACTCTACTATGCAGTGTTTTTGGTATACTTGTTGTATTCTATATATATGTATAATATTTTTATTTTAGCCACCATATTTGGCTCTGCATTGTGATTAGTGGATTTTAGGATTCCCGCCTTAAAATTGCTATCAGCCATTAATAACATCACTTAGAACAAGATCTATAGTTTAATAATAGCTTCAGGCCCTCTGTGAAATCATTGAATTCCAAGTGCTACATGAAGAAAATCTACTTAATATTATCTGATCCTGTTTTCGACTTCATGATATGTTGACTGACTGGGTTTTGGGATAACAGCATGCTAAGACTTAAGAACTTCACTTTCATTGTGAACA